>NC_133658.1:304506760-304691760 GCF_037893015.1 Macrotis lagotis | reverse complement strand
AAGAAAATAACTACATGAAGTAAAACTCAAGCCTGCTAACTCATAATTTAATCTTCTTTCTACTATACCTATATTAGTTGTTTAAAGAATCATTCTTGGATTCCAATAAATACATGACCATATTTGTCCCCCAACATCTCTTAATTATGCAACTTTTACTAGCCTTTCATTCTATTCAAATATAGTAAAACATGAAGCCACTAGGAAGAAATCTAGAGCATCTAAGTTCAAGTAGAGCTACTAATGACCAGCCAAACATCCAGAGAGATGGAAAATATTACATAGTAAATAACAGTTTTGTAATCACTATAAGAAGAACATTGTGTTATCATCTATTATGTTTTTCAAAATGCAGTGCCTACCATATGCAATCCACTGCCATGGACTACACCATCCTGTTCCACGAGGTTTCTTGATATTGTAATAGAAGGAAGATCCAAGCTTTGAGGAGGAAACTGAGGTGTAAATTCATTTCCTTGTGAAGGAAGTGGATCACTGAGGCCTTGAAAGGGTAACAGTACATCTGACATTCCCAAGGTGGGGTCTGACTCTGGAGGTGGAGTGATTGGTGGGATTTCAAACTCTTCATCCCCAAGGCTTGGCGTATGGAATGTCTGCTAAAAGGAAACCAAAATCTTTTATATTGTGATCATCTATTTATGTATCTTACTTCTGGACAGAAAAATAATTTTTAACTGAAACATTTATATCTTGACTAAATATTTATTTCTCAAATGAAAACATCTTAACAAATTTACATACATAAAGTTTTGCTGATCATTCTGATTAAAGATTTAAGTCTCATTATCATATGGTTTTAATGGAGTATCAGTATTAACAGTTTTTTAATGCGTACTTAATTAGCAACATCTGTCTTTGTTGTTAGTTGGAACATCAGCTACATTAGATTTGGCTATATAACAAATTGCCACTTTATTGATATGTTAGTGAAACAGCACAAACAGCTGACATTATTCTCATGCTTCATAAAATACTGACAATTTTGTAGAGCACACACAACATTAATCTAGCAATGAACATTACACATCTTTACTTCCTGGCACAACTTATAAGGCATGTGATATTATTATTATTATTATTATTATTATTTCTTTGTTTATATCTCTAAGCATAATGAAAGCAGTCATTGTCACAATTTTGCACAAAGATTATCATAGGCTTTCAATGACTTTTTATGATAGCTTTGAAAAGTAAAGCATTCTATAAAATTACACACATACACACATTACTCAATGTCTTTATCACAATAATTTCTACCAATTATCTCTAGCTTCTAGAAGACATTCTAACTATACTAATACTGTTTGCTCATTTGGCACAATGAAATTTTGTTTGCATAAATTTTCAGCAATGTGAAGAAAAGTTATTTCCTCTTTTAAATATATAAAATTAAAGCCTTTGATATATATCAAGACTGCCTTGGTAAGGTGGATTAGTCATAAATCCTAAAATAATTTAAAAAATAAACCTGAAAGTCATTTTTTATGGTTAGTACTTATTACTAATTCAAAATCAGTTATTTTTTGTCATTTACATTAACTGAAAGAGTGAGTCCATGAAAGTTAATTTGAATCTGTTATGAAAAGTAAAAGATCTCATTAGTTGTTAAAAATTGTCATCCTTCAAACTGTTAATGATGATATAAATTATAACCACTTGAGAGAATATAGAAACAAACACAGGGAAAAAAACACATTTTCTTTCATATAGAACCTGTCAGCTGTCATTATTGGTCTCACACCAGAAATGATGAGGTCCCAAACTACTAGAGCCTGCAATAGGGCAATCTGACACTCTTTAAGCTCCATAGATGCAAAACAATGGAGCTTAATTCTACATCTGAAATCTGGAGCAATATTAAAGATTTGTTTTTCTTTCTTCCTCATTCTAACAAACAAACAAGGATGTAAATTTTCTCACTGTGGTACCCTGAGTTCACAAACACAAAAGGATGGATTGGCCACAAAAGTGGTTGGCTAATGAACATAACCCTATGGCTGCATTTGCAGTTATTTTGGCACTAATGTGGTCTAGTAACAGATGCAACTGTAATTTGTGACTCATTTGCTACCCCATTACTGCTTAATGAAATCTAACATATCACATTAACAATACGGATAAACACTCATTCTTGATATGTGGCATTTGGCTGTTTTCATTACCACTGTAATTAACACTTGAAATATTATTTCAATAAATATTTAAGATGCTTTAAAAATGGTCAGGATAATCATGACATAGGCACAAAACAAAAAGCAAATGTGTGAAATCCAAACTACAAGGTATCTAATGCCTATAGTGCTGTTATCTACAGGGTATTTTCTATCAGAATGAAATTGGTTTCAAGCACCACAATTTACACTTTATAACATCCAAACCTAAAGTCTTAATGAATTAGCTGGCACTCATTAAAATGCTAAAACCAAATAATACACTTTTAATGTAGTAATTGTAAAATTAGGCACACACTACATAATGCAGTGCATTAACATTTAGTTATATCACTTTTTTGTTCAAAAAAGAAGAGCAGTGACATCACCATTGTTGGCCAGCTTGTTTATTTTTTCTATATTTATTATGTGAGGTAGTCATAATGCTCTAATTTTTTTCTTTTGTTTTTTAGAAATCAGGCACAGCTTTAATAGGTAACAATAGTGTGTTTTCTAAAATTAAAAATTTTTAATGTATATAATTTATTTTAATAACCTAATAAAAGAGAATAAAACCCTTGTTACATAAAAATCATAAATTATAATTTGGATTTTAGAAAATACTAATGATAATAATTTTAATACTAATTTAATATTAGTAATGATACTAATTTTAATAATAAAATAGTAATACAATTATTATATTTAACAATAGATTTAATGTTATTTAATTTAATACAATTACATATTTAACATTAGAAAAATGGATAATATAAATCACTGAATGAAGTGAAATTATAAAAAAATGAGGCATATCATCAGCAAAACATCCTTTGTTTTTTATTAAAAGACTATAGTGATTCTCTTCAGATTAAACTGGAGAGAGTTGATGTCACTTTTTAAAAAGTTATTAACTTTTCAATATTTATCACGTATATGTTAGAGTAGTAGGTACATGGTTAAATGCCATCTGTACTGAAATGTTCAAAACATTTGTTCCTTTTGATAAAAATGCAAATCTGGAGAACTGTTGTATCAACATATAACAGCCAATGTCTGACACGGTGAATTATCACAGCTGGAATTAAATTGTCTCTGAACAGCTGCTGGCAACAGAGCTTTCATCAATGTTTGATTCAAATGTAGGGAAAAAAAATTCTACAGAATGAAACATCATGTTGTCCTTACAGATGGGGTTGGTGTTCATTATTACAAACAACACTGAAGCTTAAGCCAAACAATATTCTTTTATCTATACAGTCGTCTTGGGTACAGAGATGGTCATTGTGAAAAATGACTAATTTACAGTAGTTCTTAATTCTATTTCAAATTTATTATAACACATTCTCCAAGTTAATTTCTTCTATATCTTTCACTCCACTACTTCAAGATCATTTATGAAACCATTAGTACTTTCAATCTCCAGGGTCAAGCTCCTTCAGTCTACCTTTGAATATATTTGGAAGATGAAAACTTTCTATTACATAAATCACAAGAGGAAATATTCCATTTGGAATCATTTAAATTTCATTTTTCCCTGTCTTAAAATTAAAACTAATACATTCTAATCTTTACATTTTTTGTACTTCTAACCCCTTCTGAGGAATCAAGTACTTTTGGAATAACTAAAACAAAGCTTTCCTGGAGAGTAGTTAGAAGGAAGATGGACAGTAAGAATAAAATTCATTTTACCCATACCTCCTATTAAACTGAAGTTCATTTAGATTGTAACTCGTGTTACAACTGGGCTTTAGCAATTCCTTCTCAGAGCTAAATCTTGAGTCCAGTTTTCAGAGCAAACTTAAGTGGCTCTACTCATCCTATCCACCTACCCCCACACTTACAAGTAACTATAAATCTAGCTATTCTGTTGCAATTTCTCCCCATAATTTCCCAAGTTATTTCAACCAAAATTAAATTATTGGCATAAATAAAACTCATAATCAATGTTAAGTCTAATGTAGTTTTCAAGACAGACACCTGTTCAGATTTAGATGTATTGCATTTATACTGTTTTCATCATTCAAAGTTTTCACCTTTTTTAACCCTTTGCTAACATGTATTAAGATAATAGAATTGTAGTTAGCTAATGGAAATGAGTCAGATTATTTTATTTCTTATAATGTTCTTATTTTGTTCTCCACTTCTCATTTCACAAATTTAATACACATAGTGATTCCAGACCTATTAAAATACATAAGTAAATAATAAAATATAAAAATATTATTTTTAAAGACATACCTCACTGGCAGCAAGGAAGGCATTATTTGCTTCAGTCATATTCATATAGTTGCTATTGTTTCCAAACTAAAAGGAAAATAGATTTCTTATGTTAGTATTCCATATACCATAGAATCATGCTTATTCACTGAGTGTTCAGGTATTATTTTGGAAAATGCATTGTGCTATTATATAAAACTGTGCTTTACTGTGACCAAATGTGAAATATTAATGAGATTTCAAAGTACTAAATTTTTGGTTAGTTCCCATAGAGACTGAAGTATGGCATTTACCTGACTTAAATTGCATTCAACAATCATTTAGTCTTGCTCAGAGACTAGTAGTGAATGGAAGCTATTACAAGCATTTGGCTAATTGGTCACCAGTGTACATTGTTTACTGAAATGGCATTTGTCAAATGTGAGAAAGAAAAGAAATTCCAAGTTCACTACCATGACACAGTTTTAATATATGTTGGGATTTCACAGCTTACTTTTTAGGAACAGATGTCACCAGTGTGAGGACAAAAATGTGAATTAAAGAAAATCAAATTTCAATCCCAGTCCTCAAATTCTATTTTCCAATGAATGAGGTATGGCATGAATTGAAATAAATAATAAGCCTGACAGAATCAGAAAACATCCCAGTGCAATACTTAAACCTGTATCAATATCCATGAGAACTGTTGAAAACTTTAATATTTAATCCCCCAACACAGCATTATGGGCAAGAGTTTAAAAGAACAAGCTGAAATCTGTGAACACAGCATTAATTTTTTATTCACTGTCATAGCAGCTCATTCAAACTACCCTAAATAAGACCATAGTCAGCATTTCAATCATCAGCTCTTTATTTCTATGAGTTTGCTCTCAAAAGGTAAGACTTGCATTTGAGTAAAACTGTTTTCAAATGCTAGGGAGAGAATAAGATTTTTTATTTAGTTATTTTATGTATTCTGATATTACCAAAAAAACCAATATTTGCTATTTACAATAGCAAAAATATAGAAAAATATATTTTAAAAAGCAGCCTTTCCTTTCAGGATCTCAAAATCAAAAATAGCTTTGTCTTCAAAAGATAAAATATATGCATGTCTCCTTATCGAAAAAGTATTTACTTTTAAGTAAAAACTGTTAACTTACCTAGTAATTTAAAAATTCCAAATTATTCACAGTAAAACTTCCAAAATGCCAACAAACAATTAGTGATTTCTTAGCCCTCTGTGTTAAATGTATAGAATTCAAGCACAGAAACCAGATTGACATGCTACATTTTATCATGTCAATGATCCAAGAACTGAGAAGGATTTACATGAAAGAGTCTAATGGTTCTAAAGGAGTTGTTATAGTCTAGACAGGTAAAATTTCACTCTTTTTGAAAGACACCTTAGTATTCCTTTACATAATAGGTCAGAATGGATCCTGAAAAAGCAACGAGCATCCAATTCATTTAGATAAATATATTGAAGAAATGTGGAAGTACATGTTTATTAAGGTTAAAAAGAAATTTAAATAGTTTCTCTGACAGATGAAACATCACAGATATATTTTTACATAGCTTTAGGAAAATCAAAGAAATATGATTACAAGTCATCAAATTTTTATGAATCAATATTCTTAGTGAAACAAAATGACTCCATTCTGAACTTAACCTTTTCCAATGTATGAAAATTGCAGCTTTAAGTGTATATTATACATGAAGCTCTGATGTCAGTTCCTCATAGTTTCCAGGCATTCCTCAGCCTGTAGCACAACTTTAACGTTATTTAAATGTAGGTTTTGTCTGTGAATTAGAAATCCATTTAAGGCAAACAGCTCATTATCAAAGAGCATTTTTAAGATTAAACTCACTTATTATCTAATACTACCTACAACAACAAAGGAAAATAAAATGGCTATTATCCTAAGGACCTAAACAATTCAAAAAACAAATTAAGCTTAGAGTGAAATAAGAACTGGGTTAGAAATCCTCTTCTGAACAGTTAGTATGCGAATGTAATTACTGAAGAAACTACAGCTAATCAGCTGTGAATTGTATCCATTAATTAGTATTTGCCCTGGAGAAATGAGAAAAATCAGTAACAATGTTAACACTGCAATGCACTGATGAGTCCTGAAACATGGGGCCCTCACCATTTAGTCAAGCAGGTGGCTCCAATGGTCCAAGTAATTTAAAAAGCTCTCACCTGAAGTACTGGCTTGAATTACAAAGCACTTCTTGCATATCTTTTTGTATCTATATAAGGCTATAATTAATGGCTTTTAATTTAGAAACACTTTGTGATCAGCCGGGGAACAGTTATAAATCATTCTAAAATAGAAGTCTAGTTTCTAGTCTATTTTAGTAAAATATTTAATTTAGAATAGATGCTTCAAATGGTTTCTTCAAAGTAACTTGTTGCAGTCAATATCCTTTCCAATACTTAATAGGGTATATTTTGTTTTCCAGAGCTATGAATTTTAGTGCTGAGTAAAGGCAATGTGTTACTAATTGTGTCTATGCATGTGGTCATTTGTTTAATTTATTTCATATAGTTGTCATTGTGAAATATTATCTATGAATTCTATCCTACTTGTTTCTAAAAATCAAAACAAAGCACCATGCATCCATTTGAGGAGAAACATTAATCCATTCAGGGAAAAATAACTCACAATTAACTTAAAATATTTTAACTCCATTGTGTATTTTTAATTTCTGATGGACAGACAATGCTCTGAAAACATTATATCACAAAAAACAAACTTAATTTCAATGTCTCCAAGTGAAGAAATGTGTCCTAACATCCAATAATTCATCGTATAATTTATTATTTATCATTTAATATCCACAAACACATGAAAAATTCACTTCTCACACATTTAGTTCAATTTTAAATTGCTGCAAAATGTATTTAAATATTTTTGGTCATAACACTAAGCCCTTTCCTGCCAATCTTCTATAACTCTCCTGAAACCCTTCTTATGAAAAGCTAACCCAAAGGTGGCTTCAAATTAGATTTATGAAGAGGTGGCTGGCATTGCTATTTTTTGTAGATGTAAAATTTATGAGCTTTCTGAATGACATACATGGAAAACTGTAAGCTGTCAATTTCAAACCATCTTAATGGAGCTATTTCCTGACTTTCTGGGGAGTAACCTTCTCAAAATACTCCTTCTGATATCCATTGGACCCTTTGAAGTTTTCGCATAAGGCTTCAAAAATCAAAATGCAATATCTCAATTAAAACATAGATTAGCATAAAATAAAGCATAATGTTCCCAATTATAGGAGGAACACAAATTGCATTATAACACAGATATATTGATAGAATTTTTAATATCATCTTTCATATTATTTCAATACTTCCAAAGATCCAATCCCTATACAAATAGATCAATTCTTATCATGCAGTTCTTCACTCAGAAATCTTCAGTAGCTCCCTACTGTCCTCCAAGTAAAATTCAAACATTTCTGCCACAATAATTGAAAACCCAACTAAAATGTCACCTCCTCCAGGAGGCCTTCCCTGACTTCCCTGGTCAATAATAACCTTCCTGAGAATTTCCATGACACATTATTTTGAAACCCTTGATTGCATTTATGTAATTTCTTACTAGAGTCATATATCCTCCATAAACTGATAAGTCCAATGAAGGCAGTATTTTTTAGCCAAAAAATAAAGTTTCTTCTCTAGCACAACACTTTGTTAAGCACTTACTGTTTACTGAATGAAGGAAAAAAATGAATGATTGTACAATCACACATTTGTAAAGGCACACATTTGTAGCCACCTACTCCTTCCACTTTGATATGAACTCCCAAATATATGATCCCCAAGGTCTTAATCATAAAACTAAACTATATAAATTTTTATGCCCCAACCAACAAAATAATTTCAATAATTCCACAGAATATTTTCCAATTAGTTCAGTAGATTTGATTTTTCTGCTTGACTAATATTGACAACTCTGGCAAGTACAATGTCCAATAAGGTCATCAATTAAAAATGAACACCATGGGTTTTTAATATTTTTCTTCTAAATTATTATCATGTTCATGGTCTATATGAATGAATGAAGAAATGCCAAATGAAATTAATGGACATTGTTAAATGTAGCTAAATGAAGGAAATGAAACAGAATAGCCAATAAACCATAATTAAAAGATGAGAAACTTGACTAATAATGCCTTTTCAACTAGGGGAGCTAATAACCAGAATTTTCATGAAAATAATTGTGATATTAGCGTGAAGAAATAGAAATTTCTTATGATAAATTAGCATTACCAAGAGGATACCAAATAGCTTGAATGTAATGAGTTAATCTTCCAGAAAAATACAAACCTCTTTTGTGCTATATTTTAGCAGAAAAACAGTAAAATAACAGTACATTGTAAGACAGAGAAGTTGTAAACACTGTTAATAGTGACATGTTATTACACAGATTACTAACATTATGGAACAAGGTTTTTAATGCCTTCATATCACTCCTACGTATCTAATTGATAGAAGTGGTGAAAGTAATGACTGAGATTTAAGGGCTCCTGACTACTAAATTACTAAATGACTAGATTTAGTCTAGGACTAAATTACTAAATGACTAAACTACTAGACTACTAAATTGGTGCTTTGTTGAATTAAAATAATATGAAGGATGAGGGATTCATAAATAAATGAAATAACTCTGGTTAAAAATAAGTTGCAGGGGCAGCTAGGTGGCGTAGTGGATAAAGCACCAGCCTTGGAGTCAGGAGTACCTGGTTTCAAATCCGGTCTCAGACACTTAATAATTACCTAGCCGTGTGGCCTTGGGCAAGCCACTTAACCCCATTTGCCTTGCAAAAACCTAAAAAACAAAACAAAAAATAATAATAATAATAAGTTACAAGCTATGTTAAGAGTGAGATACTGAAGTATTATTACTAAAGCTAGTAATATTCATAATGAAGGAAGAAATAGTTCTATTGCAATTCTACTCTGGTCAGGCAGGGTGTCTAAATGCAAGGAACACATTTTTGTATTGATATGAACAGACTGGAAAAGATGCAAGGGCAGAGGACAGAGCAGGGAAAAGGCAGTAACCACAATGATGAAGCTCATTAAACTGTACCATATAGGGATGAGTTTAGTGTGATTCTCTTGAGCTTAGAAACCAGACTTAGAGATAATATGATTAATGTACTCAAATGAGATTGTCAAGCAACTAAAGGGTTGGCATGTGGGAAGACTTGGTCTGTTTGAACTCAGAGGGCAGAACATTGAGCAATGGGCATAAGATATAGGAAGAAATATTTCAAGCTTAATATCAGTAAAAATGTCTAAACAATGAGAGGCAATAAATTTTCCCATCACTCAAGTTCTTTAAAAAGACACTGTCTGGGATGTATTAGAGGCCAATCAGGAAGGAGTTGACCTTGATAAACTTTTAAGTTCTTCTAATTCATAAGATTGTTTTATTATATAGTGTGCCATACTCATTCAAGTATAATGTTGAGTTTTTTAATACAATTTTAAAATGCAGTTTGTCTTACATTGATGAATGTGTAATCTATATTGACAAGAATTCAACCTGTACCTTATAGTCACAATTCATAATTAATTTCAGAACAGATGTGGAATGTAAGTATCTCAGAGTGCTTTCAAATGCATGGATACAGTGGGCATACCTTTCCTTTGCTGGTACCCTGGGGCCCCAGCAACAAATTCTTCTGCCTCCTAAGCAGGTTGCATGGTGAAGCATGGTTCAAAAGTCATGAAAGGAGAAAGAGCAGGATCCTTAAAGAAGAGGGAGAGATGGAAGGTTTCAGTGGCTATGTGTTGAAACCACTGCAGTTAGCCCAAGTAAAAACGACAAGTTTTAATGTTGGAGTTTAAACAAGCACTGTGGAACCACACTAGCAACAACGATGTCTAAACATATGGATTCCACCCAAATATGGAGGCCTTTAGATTTATATGGTCTGGACACATTTGAGTGTGTGGAATTACATAACCATCTGGGCTGATTATGAGTGATTTGAAAAAATTCCCTAAAACACTCACACATTTAAAATTAGAAAAACAAATATGTATGCCATGGGATACTAAAGCTATTGGATATTTCTTCCTCAAGAGAAAAAGTAAAATGAAGGTAGTCTTGCAAATAGGACAGCCCCAGTTCAAGTCTGATATTAAAGAAGTTATGGATCAAGTTCTAGACAAACAACCTATAACATCTACTCACAGAGGGAGAAAACTAAATGCAAATTAAATGTGCAGAAAAAATACCCATGACAATATGTTTTCTAGCATTTTTATTTGCCTAGAGTTTTCATCATCCACAGAAGATATTTATTGATATCTGGTTATAAATAAGGCATGGGGGAACACTGGGGATACAAAAGAGGCTTGCAATTTTGGGGTACTGACAGGTCATATAAAAGAAAAGATAAATGACATTAAAAGTCAATATCTGCTAAATGTAGAATTAAGTGTTACAGAAAATAACTACTATAGGAGTTCAGAGGACAGAGAGATCAACAAGGGCTAGAATTGTAGAGCAGAGTGTAGGAAGCTAAATATTGTAAGTCGAGTATGAGTTCTACATGGAAAATGATGGTGGCATCAAAACAGGCCCATCAGGAGTAAGAGTTGTTTTGAGCTGAAATAATGTTTTGCTTTAGTTATGTTGCAGGATACAAAATACAAAAATATTAGGGCTGGAAAGGAATCTGGAAATTATCTAATCTAACTTAATTTTATAGAGAGATTAAGTAAACTTCCCAAACATCAATTTATGGTCTAATCTGAAGCTATGAAACTTAAGCTAAGAATTCATTGCTGGAGTGACCTATATCAAGAATGATAATGTCATAAGCACAAACAAGGGAGAATGTATTAAGTATGAAGGAAAGAAGGGAAAAGACTGAGACATGTTATGCATTCACTGTGAAAGAGGTTGAAATAGTAAGTAGTATAGTTGAAATAGATTCAGATTTAATGAAAGAATTGTCTTGCGCTATGATGGAGTAATATCAAAGTAATTTTATTTTCCTTATTTTTCTTAGAAAGTACAATGGTATCATTTCTTAACTATTTAATGCAATATTATAAAAAGCTTTCTTTTTGTTTAAAAAAAATTAATATAATGTAACAAGACTTCAATTTGAGAAGCAGCCTACCAGAAAGCTTAATTCAGTTCAGTTAATGATTCAGTTAATGATTCAGCCTTTATTTTTAATACACCTGATCACCATTTGGTACATTTAGTACATTTGACATCAGATCAGTAATATTCATATAAGATTTTATAAAGATCTTATTAAGATATTCCTATCAGTATATCATCAGTGATGGGTTCTGTGCAAAAAAGTAGAGTAAAAGGCATAATCAAAGATATGCATGACCAGAAAAAGGAAGTGCAATTAGATCAAAGAATGCCCAAATGTTATACTGGTACCACAAGAGTCTAAAAGAGCTAGAGAAAACCATCCATCACATGGGGTAGATTCTACTTGGAGGATCTATGAAAAGATATGAACAAGAGTAACACAGAGTAAAAATTCCTGGAAGACAATCATGTTGGTGGAAGGAGGGCTCAAATGAATTGATTTAAGAATTATTGCTCTCCAGGAGAAACAAGCAAAAATTATATTTGTATTGCTTTATTTTTCAATCTTAGTTATATCAACAAAAACTAAGAAAATAAAGTCAAGAGCAATTGAACCTGAAGATGCAAAATAAACCCATATTCAGGTCTGCAGTTTTAAAGTTATTCAGCAGTCAATTTAAAAGGTATTTCCAAAAGAGAAAAACTAAAATAATATAAAATAAAAAGAAGTTTTATAGGGGAAAAGTCAACTGAAACACAGGCAGATATTGACCTATAAACCTTTATAATCTCTAGAAAATATTTGTGATAATGATTTATTCACAAATTAATATCCTTGATAAAATTGTGAACAGGATTTACCATGATTTTTTTATAAAAATTATATCAAAGACATATTTTCATCATCATGTAAATAACTAAGAGGAATGGAGTATTCACATTTCTTTTGATTATTTTTTCATTGATTTTTAAAGGGCTCTTGACTCAACAAAATAAACATAATATAAAAAATGCTTCTCCAACAAGATTTTCATGGATCTATTAAAATCATGCTAGATTCTTTGATAGATGTAATTGACAATAACTATGTTTAAAAATCCTTAAAGAATCAATAATAAATAGGGTATAAATATAAGCTCACCAAAAGTACTTTCTACCATCATGGAGGATTCTTCTGCAATATTGAAAATGAGAAGAGATTTCTATTGATGTTTCTGGGTATTCTGATATACATACAATACTATAGAAAGGAATGGAATTCTCAGATGCCCATGCAATGATATCATTAGCTGTTCAGAAAAGATAGCATAGCAATATTAACAAGAAAAGCTGGTGGCAAAACTGAGCACATTTCATTTTCCAAGACTATGAAATACAGTTGGATGGATAACTCATTGAGCTAATTTGTCTTGAATAGGCACTTAAATGGAGAATTAACCAGAACCAATGTAATAAGAAAAGGAGAAAAGGTTAAATAACTTCTGTGTGATTTTGCAACACAATTTTCAATGATCAAAAGCTTCTGACTGCCACAAAAGACCTTACTATTCTTCTTTTGAAGATATATGACTATGTCACAAGAAAACTATTAATGCAGCTGACTCAGGAATAGTGTTCAGTATGAGAAGCTGAAGTATACTTCCAATGATGACTTATGTTTAAGAAGTAGTATAAAAATCAGTACCATCAAAATTGCATGTGACCAAAAAAAGGAAGATAATTACTTTAGCAGTAGCAAGGGAAATAGCAAGTAGAAATAACTTTTTTGTGATTAAAAATGTAAAATATACAGACCCTTTTCAATAAGATTAAAAATTATGTATCTAAAACCAAAAGTTACCATTATTTGCAATGCAATGATAGTAGAAACTTTCCCAGTAAGCACAACTGTAAAATAAATATGCCACCTCTCTGCATCATAATATAACATAATTCTAGAAATGCTAGGAAAAGCAATAAAATGAAAAAAAAATTAAAGGATTAAAGACCAGAAAGATGACAGAAAATAAGTCTTGACACCAGGAAGGACTGGAAAAAAAATCTTGCCTTTTACACAAATTGACCCTATGGATTCTGAGCATGTCATTTAATCTCTCTTCCTCCATGAAAAATCTATGGAAATATGAAGACAGGAACCACACAGGGTAAAAAGTCACAAATAATAACTGCACTCTATCAGGCAATCTAACAAGTAAAATTTAAAGATCAAAGTTAAAGAGGAGGTGAGGCCACCTAGCTGGTGTTTCCTCACTGAAAGGTTTTCTAAGTCAATAAGATCACAAGTCCAGTGAAAACTATAGAAATATAGATAGATATACATATATGTAATTTTCAAAGAAGGGACAAATTAATCCCTATTTGCAAATGATTTACATAGAAAAGTTCAATGGAGGCACCATTGCCCCTTGCCTTCCATTCATTCCCTCTTCAAAACCAGCCAAAGCCTCAACTGGGTGTCCAAGCATTCTGGCCTGGATGACAGTGGCAAGGCAAAAATAATTAAGTTTCAATTCATACCAGTTTGATGAGCTACAAGTCACAGGATCTTCTAATACTCCTGAGGATTGAAACAACAGAACTTATTACATCCCTTCTAATTACATCATTTTATCCTCTGAACTGGAATTTACTATCTGTAATGCCTTAAGAACCCCAAAATCTATGTGTATTTCCATTCACCTTGTACTTCTAGTCCTTTTCATTTACATTGCAGTTAAATTCTCTTCTGTATTGCCCCACTCCCTTTTTAGTTGTTGCTGATATTCAAACATTTTTCAGTCATATAAAATTCTTCAAACACTCCCTTTAGGTTGTCCAACTCCTTTTCTAGCTCATTTTGCAAACCAAGAAACTACAAACTTCTAGGATCACACAGCTAGTAAGTGTCTGAGTCCAAGTTTGAATTCAAGTTGAGTATTTTGACCTGGCACTCTAACCATTGCACCACTTTCTGCCCTATCCTCTCCTCACTCTTCCCCTCCCCACTTGCCTGTAAATTCCTTAAGATTAGATATGGTTTTAATCTTTTTCCCCAGTATGTAGCACAATGTTTGGCAAATGATAAGCATTTAATATTTTTTAATTTACTCAGAGAAAACCCCAGAAATAAGCAAAGAAATTTAAATGATTGAGACATCTTCAGAAAAGTAATGGAATCCAAAATAAATCCACAAAAATCAGCAATATTTCCATATAACAACAACAAAACCAAAGAGAAAAAAACAGAGAAATATAATTTAAAATAATTTCTAAAGACATAAAGTATCTGATAATAAACCTACCGAGACATAATAAATAAAGTTATCAATAAGCATTTATTCACCATCTCTGTATCAGGCACTATTCTGAAAATGTAAAGAAAAAACAGACAGTTCGTGTTTAACAGAAAAAGAATCTTTTTTCTTAGTTATGACATTGATTATAAGTTGATATCTTTCACAAATAAGTCCAGGGTAGCATTTTGGATCAAATAAAGAAGAGATAAAAGAAAATAGATAATTTTGAGTAAATAGTTTTTTTAAAAAAAGCTTTTGCAGCAGTAAAAAAACAATGTAACTAGAATAAAAAATGTTAAATCCATACTATGGGGGCAGGGAGGAAGTCTATTTCATTAAATGAAGGTTTTTAAAGTTCTTTCTTACTTTAAATTTATGATCTTCATATTCAACATCTAAGATATATATATGGTATTAAATCAATTATATTAGAGTATGAGCAAGTCAGTAATATTGAGTACTAAGAAATTTTAAAAGAATTCAGAGAATTATGGAAAGGCTTGTATGAGGTGATGCAATGAAAAATAAGCAGAACCAAAAAAACTACATATGACTACAACAATGTGACCAAAAGCACACTATAAGCAAAACTGAACATTCTGTCATTACAAATTCTTGATGTTGGCAAGAAGGCATGGGATTAATAAAGCAAACATTTATTAAATGGATCATATACTCTACCAGATCATGGCACTCTCTAGCTCACAATGCTCTAGTGACTCCTTGTAACTTCTATTGTCAAATATAAAGATCTTTTGCTGGAATTTTAGAAATCTGGTTCTACAGTTTTAAACATAGCTCTTTTGGCTCACTGTATGATCCAGCAATACTGTTCCTGATCTTAGATATAACATCTCCCATCTTTGTGCCTTTTCATAGGTTGCTTCCCTCCTCACAATTCCCTAGTTTTAGACCTGTCACTTTGATAGCTGTGTGAAAGCTGTATTGAAAAAGACAGAAATACAGAGGGAGACCATATAGAGTAAGGCCCCCAAAGATAAGGACCTGAACTTAGGTGGTGAATGTGTAACTGAAAAAAAAAATGGGGGGAAGAAATGACAAAAGAGATGTGATAAAAAAAATAATCAAAAAGACTTGAAAAACTAATTATCTCTATGAAAATATGCCTCCTTTTTTTTTTCCTTTGAAAAGACAGGAGACAAAGGATATTTGGAAAATTACAGGGGCGGCTAGGTGGTGCAGTGGATAAAGCACCGGCCCTGGAGTCAGGAGTACCTGGGTTCAAATCCAGTCTCAGACACTTAATAATTACCTAGCTGTGTGGCCATGGGCAAGCTACTTAAACCCCATTTGCCTTGCAAAAAAGAAAATTACTTATACTATTGACCTCGGTTACTTTGTCAGATGGTTTTGCTTAACTGTTTTGTGTTTATTTTTTGCCTTTAAAAAGGAAGGTTCAATGGTTGACATTTAGATTACTCAGAAATAACTGTAATGTAAAACAAGAAATAGGACCAATTGAACGTTTTAACAATTTTTAAAATAGGAGAAACAATAGACAGACACCTAAATATTATACTCGTATCCATGAAATATTAAAGTTTGCAGATGAAGATCTCACTGAAGCACAGTGTATGGAGCCTCTAAAGAAGATTTCTGGAAAAGACATAGACAAGACATAGACATATATTTAGAAGGTATCTATGAGTAACAATATCCCCGGTATAAGAAATACATACTTAGATGAGATTAAATATCCAATAGGCAACTGAATCATATAAATGCTAAAATCTTTCTTCTGAAATAAAACTTCTAAAGTCTCTAAGTATGTGACTCATTTTCAATTCATATGCTCTAGCAAATTGGTCTTTTATTAGGATTTTTTCTTACAACTTCATAGTATGTGATACGGCAACTATAAAAAAGAAATTTTATAAGTAAAATCTTCTATATTTTAAAAGTTAAAACATTTTCATATATATATATACATTTCAACAAGGAAAAGTTTATTTTCATAGCAAATAAATTATATGAAGCAAAAGCAAAAAAATTCAGTATAAACACAAACTCTTATTTCAATCACTATTTCTAATTTGCAAGTCTATGGAAAGAAATCTAAGTAAAAGAAACTAATAACTGAATCAATGTTTTCCCAAGTTGTATTGAACTCTAAAGGTATAAAGTAAAACAATATTGCACTGGATTTTTTTAAACTTATATGCATTCAGTATTTGGTAAAGCTTATTTTATGTAAAAATGCCAAAAATAAATACTGTTGAATTGTAACTTTTTTCCAATTCACACAAGATAGTCCTACAGTTTTTAATTTATGTATGTTTGTATATATGCACATACACATGTGTATATATGTGTATATGTGTATATATACACACGTGTATGTAAATATTAAGGAAATTCATACCACTTTCTATAAAATATATATGATATATATGTATATATACATATATATACATATAAATATATATATATACACACACACACACCTATATGCATATCTTCCTCCCTCTTCAGAATCTATACTCCTTGAGGACAAAAATTGTTCCTTTTCTTTGTTTTTTTTAACTTCAACAACTATTCAAATAATAGGGACTTAATAAATCTCTACTGATTGACTTATACCAGTTGGTAAAAAACACTGACTTTTTAAAAGATATCCTATAAATACTGGAATATAAAAATCTTAATTATGACATTGTTTGAAAAACACACCAAAAATCCCTTAAATTTTGCCAGAAAAAGTACATCATATTCCTTCTTCAGTCACATCTTGAAAAAGACCAAATGCTAAATGCCCTCATGACCTAAGCCCAATGACAAAAGCACTCATTATAAAAATTATTATTTAAACCTAGATGGCATTCCCGTTATGTATCATAATGTCTATCAAGTTACATCCATCATTTTTCAGCTCTGGGGCACTGTGATGGCATCATTTTTCCCAACACTGTGGCAAAAATTAAACACTTAAATAAGTATTCAAATTTTATGAGAAATACGTAACAATGAGAACTGCTCTGGATATATAAACATGGCAAGGAGAAAACTGTAATGAATTTCTGCTCATACTACAAAATACCTTGATTACATACATTTTTCTGTGATTTTATGTTTGCTTAAATCCCAGAAGGGCAACATTTTGCCAGATAGGTAATATTATAGTTTTCATTTGATTTCAGTATTATGCCATTAATGTTTCTTTATCCTAAATCTTTTACTAGGAAAAAGTTCATATGAGACTCAAGATGTCATTCCTGATTAAACACTGTGTTAGGACAGAGTGATACTACATTATTTCAGCTCAATTGCTTCAAAATCTATAAGCTAAAACCATATAATTTAATATTCATTTAAAATGGTTACCAAAAAGCCCTTATATTTTAATCTGTTTGACTGTAACATTATATAAGCCGTAAAGTATAGTCACTTAAAAATGTGAAAATTTAGTTTTTATTTTAAAAATTTAATCCAGTCTCATTAGGATTCTAATGTTTAAATTCATTTTATAATTTCTATAAAATAATAATGCCATTAACCATTTCTAGAGGAATATAAGAATTTTATTCTTATGATATCAGGAATTAGTTTTCCATAACCTTATTAAAAATTACCTTCAAACTTTCTTACAGGGAATTTTAGGAAGATGTGACTAAACTATAAATAGCCTATAAGCAGATCTTCTTAGAACTTTATAGCAAATTTTATTCAATTTGGCAAAAACTAAGTTCCATTCCATTAATGTTACTTAACTTCATAAAGACAAATTATATTCATAACACAGAAAGGTAGATAGTGTAGATGTAAAAATATTATAATATTCATAATAGAATATTACTCATGGCATTTCAAGCAAAATATATTATATGCATATCATCTTAAAGTATATTGATTACCTCAAACTCAGACCAAATGCTCTCCATTTTAGAAGAAATGATGTTTATTAAAAGCCAGAGAAAATTCAAGTCACACGATTTTATACTAATGTGATATTGCATTTTTTATAATTGCTGCACAAAGTAAGCCTATCTCCAAATCAAATAATCAAATTATTTAAGAGAAAATTAATAAGCATTTCTGTCTAGGGGGAGGAGGAGGAGGAGGAATAAATAGCAACTGGAAAATATAACCATACTGTAAATATAAACCAAACTGAAAATATAACCATACAGACAAAAGTACCTATTTATTTTACTAATAATAAAAAATAAGTTAGTTTAATGTATACATTTTTGTAGAATCAAAGTTGCCTTCTCAGCAAGATTAATATGAAAATTCATACTCACATTAGCACCCTTGGAAAAGGAATAGATTCCATGAGGGATGTCCATCAAGCATGATGGACAGAAGACATTGGGTTCTATATATTATGGCCCAAATATTATTCTCTAGTTAAAAATTAATTGGACCCTACTATCAATTCCCAGAAAAAAGTTCATTTTCTTCCATGTCCTTTTCCTTTCATGTTTAAATGACTATAATATGATTTAAAGGATGTGAAGCTAAAATTAAATTCCTAATGCAAAACTGAAAATGAAACATCAAAAGAAGAGTTTCTCACTATAATAAAATTTCTGCATGCAGAAAATAGAAACAGAAAATTCAAGAGGTAACAGGAAAATATTTTATGTTTTGTTAAGTCGAAGTTTTCATGGTCTACTCTCTATAAAGCCAACCCAAAAAACATAAGTCAATCAACATGCATTTCTTAAATGTTCACTGTGTGCCAGAGACCATGCTCAGACCTGGAGAAACAGGAAGAAGAGAAGAAAGAAAGGAGAGAGAGAGAGAAAGAGAGAGAGAGAGAGAGAGAGAGAGAGAGAGAGAGAGAGAGAGAGAGGGAGGAAGGAGAAAGAGAAAGAGAGAGACAGAGATAGATAGAGATAGAGATGATAGAGACAGAGATAGAGATAGAGATAGAGATAGAGATAGAAATAGATAGAGATAGAGATAGAGATAGAAAGAGATAGAGATAGAGATAGAGATAGAGATAGAGATAGAGATGGAGATGGAGATAGAGGAAGGAAGGAAGGATGGAAGGGAAAAGAAAGAAAGGAAGGAAGAAAGGAAGGAAGGAAGAATGCTGAGCAAAGGAAATAGAACCAAGAGAACAATGTACACATTAACAACAACATTGTGAGATGATCATCCTTGATGAAAGCAGCTCCTCTCAGCATTTCAGAAAACTAGGACAACTGTATTAGACTGGCTATGGACAATGTTATTCCCATCCAGAGGAAGAAAAATAAAACAAAATAAAACAAAAACCCTTCAGAATCTGTTGAACACTTTATAAAATTATCTCTTATCTATGTCTTTCCCTTAATCCTTATTCGGCATACCAAAAAAGACTATTCTGTAAACATGTTTATCAAAAATATGTATGTACAATGTTAACCTGACTGTTTGCCACTGAGGGGAGGGTAATGGGGAGGGTGGGTGAAAAGAAATTTTGTAACTTAAACGTATGCATATGCATGAATGGTGAAAATAAAAAAAGAAAGAGAAAGAAAAGGTTAAGAAGGAAAAAGAGGAAAAGGAACGAAATAAAAAACTAGTTTAAAGGAGAGAAAAATAATTCACATAAATGTAAAAGCGCACATAAAAGATATGGAGAGATTATGGCATAGTATCTGGCACCAAGTAAGCACTTCATAAATGCTTGTTCACTGTCAGAATAAATGAAAGAGAATCCCAGCAGCTAGAAGGAACTTGCAAACAGCTCTATAGATGGTAGGATTTAAAATTAGCCTTGAAGAAAAGCAGGTAAACTAAAAAGATGAGGAGGTAGGTAGAGTGAAGTAATATCATGAACTCATCTCATTTATAGAACAGTACAATTTCAGCCCCCCTCAGGGTTAACATGATCATGGTAACAGAAGGAAGAAAAGAAAATCCCTAAGTCTATGGTTACTGTGATATGAAAACCTCAGGGAGCCATCACCTTAAGTTTTACTTTAATACAACTTGCATTACAGGATTCACATTAAATATAGAATTCTCATATTAATATTTTATAAGATTACATTCTGTATTTTACCTTTGGGTCAATATTTTTTTGATCCTACGTAATTCAGTAATTCAAACTTTTTGAACAAGAACCCAATGAATAGCATTTTTTGTGTTTTTTTCTTTTTTTTTAAACAAAGAGGAAACAATCACCAAAGTAAAGGGAATACCCTCTAAAATGAATATACAAACCACACACAGAGACAAAAAAAATAGTGAGCACATGGAACACCAGAGTAACCAAAAAAGTGGGAAAACATAATAAAATCCTTGCAGAAGTTTGTTTCCTATCTCTTTGCCTTAAGTAACTGTACTCATATTATCACAGAAAGATGGGAAGCTTTCTTTTTTCAATTGAGCAAATATTTATTAACCACCTCCTAAGGGCACACTCCCTGTGCTCCATGTTTGGGATCCAAAGATGCAAGACAGCAGTTCCTTACCAATGGAAGTTTATAATTTAATAAGGAGAATAATAGAAAAATGATAGTTATACAAGTACAAATGCTCTTAAATGTATGGGAAAAGGAAAAGAGAAAAAACCAGAAGACTCAGCTAACATGCATTTTGTAAATGCTCACTATATTCCAGGAACCATGTGTGATAAATTCAAGGATGTAAGATGACTCTCAATTGAAGGGAATCAAGGTAGTCTTCTCAGAAAAGTTGCTACCTGAATAAAGGTGAGACCAGAGGAAAGAAAGTATTGCAGGTTGTCAGCAAATTTGGACATTGAAAGGGACCTCAGATGTCATCTAATATAATTCATACTTGAGCAAGAAAAGCATCCCTTTCAACAGCTCTCATTGTTAGCCAAGATTTCCTTACAACAAGTTGAAAACCCCCTCCTTTTTAACAATGCATATTGGGATCAAATAAAATAAATCTAATCCATATTCCATAAGACAGTACTTCAATTGCTTTAATACAATCAACATATTCTTGCCCATACAAAAAAAAATTAATAAACACCTTTTTTTTCAGGTTAAGCCTTACCATTTTCTTTAATAAATTCTATCACACAAACACTATAAGACCTCCTGTAAAACTACCTGGCTTCTCATGACACTGCTGTCTCATGGTTCTCCCAATTAACTATCTGTGTGCTCCTATATAGTTCTCTTCATTTAATCATCATCTTTGCCCCACTCACAATTTAGGGAGTATACCCTAGGGTGGTACCCTGAATTATTTTCTCTCTGTACACTGTCCTTTTGGTGATCCTATCAGTCTTCATGAGTTTGTCTTCTCTATGCAGATAAATTCTAAATCTATATACCAGTCCATCTCCTGAGTTCCAGTCCTTTATTTCTAGTCCTTTATTAGATATTTCCACCTGGAGAATCCACATGTAATTTAAATTTAACAAACACAAAACAGAATTCATCATTCCATCCCCAAATGCTCTCCTCTTCTTAACTTCCCTATTTCTGATGATAGCACCAATATCCTCCTTTTTTAGATTGTTCTTTGTTTTAGATTTTTAGATTCTTCTTAAACTCTTCCCTCACTCCATCAGGTGCTACGTTTTGCTGAACTTTCTCTCACCTACTTTCCCTTCTCTCTATTCTAAGTTCAGTTTAAATTTGTAACTCATCTCTCCAGGATTAGTGCAAAAGCATACTAAATGATCTTCCTACTTCATCTCTCCCCATTTTAATGCAAACTCCACACAGCTATTCAAATGTTATTCCCAAAACACAGATCTAACTATGTCACTTTTATGTGCAAAAAAAACTCCAGTGGTTTTTTGAAGCATGTATGCTTCAGTTTAGGCAAATTGACCTATTTTCTGGTCCTTATAAAGACCCCCAATGTGGTGCCTAGAGGGCACTTTTCCTCATCTCCATCTCTTAGAATCTCTAGGTTCCTCCCAGATTCAGCTTGTGTCATTTCCTATATCAGGTCTCCCCTGATTTCCCAGTTAGTAATATTTCCAACTTCTGACATCACTTTGACCATTTCATTTTTAAATACATGTATTCAACTTATGTTCCCACAATAAAATGTAAGCTTTTTGAAGGATGTAACGTGCTTCACTTTTGTCTTTAGATTCCTAACACTAAGCACAATGCTTAAAACACAGAGTAGACTTTAATAAATGATTTATGAAAAAAATGGTGCTCAGTCCTATCATCATTATGGTCATATGATCCTTTGGAGTATTTTAAACTTAACATAGAAGGGAGCTGACCATACCAGATTACAAAGGAATTAACATCTTTCTTGTTTTGTATAATTGTTTTAAAGTGTTTCTTATATGCAGCAAAATATTGGACTTTGTTTTAAAGTCCATTCAATCACAATGTTTTATAGATATATTCCTCCTATATACATTCATAGAATAATATTTTTGATTTTTCTTTTCATTAAATTCCATAAAATATTTTTCTTAAATATTGATGCTAGCTATTTAATAGTTTGTATACTTGAAACAATCTGATCTCTGTCTCCTCCCTTACTGTTCCTAGCTCAGATTCAAATCACTGAATCTTATTTGATACACACCATGCCATTTAGATTGAGGTGTTGAGCTAATAATCAGTACTCTATCACCTGTGGCTCAGTTTACTGTGATCTCATTCCCAATCCTACCATCTGGCTCAGATGTGCTTTTTCTTCTCCCTGGGCATAGTTTTCTGTTTCTTATTGCACTCCTATTACTCCAATCTCCTTTTAACTTTCTCTTGATAGACTCAGATAATGGTGAAA
This sequence comes from Macrotis lagotis, assembly GCF_037893015.1. Taxonomy (NCBI): domain Eukaryota; kingdom Metazoa; phylum Chordata; class Mammalia; order Peramelemorphia; family Peramelidae; genus Macrotis; species Macrotis lagotis. Next base: position 304,668,330 of record NC_133658.1, on the reverse strand, counting down.
TCCATGCAGTTCTCTCTCTTCCACCTTTTATATTTCAGTGACCTTCACTTGTGGCATCCAAATAACAAGAAATACCAATTTTTTCTTTTTTTCTGGAGTTTTTATTTTTCAAAATCCAAGCCCAGAGACTGACTATGTTTGTTTCCAGAATGATCCTTAAACAAGATGGACTCTGGAAGAGAAATACTATCTCCTTTCAGTGTGTAAGCATGTAAGCACCTGTATCTTTCCAACTATTCATTTTCCTTTTTCTGAATAAATAGACAACTATGTGGTAGAAAAAAATAAAATGCTGGATTCAGAGACTTAAGACACTTATTAACTTTGTGATGCTGAGGTGAAGGATCTTAACCACTCTAAATTTCATTTTTTAAAAGTGAAAAATTGGGACAATCTTTAACACCTACTTAACAAAGTACTTAAGAGAACTATATGAATCACATGTAAGGCTCTTTGAAAATCCCAAAGTGAAAAATAAGCAACTTTTAAAAATTTATCATCTGATATATTTAAAATATTTTTTTCAATTCTTTTTCAGAAATTATTTGGGGGCAGCTAGGTGGCACAGTGGATAAAGTACTGGCCCTGGAGTCAGGAGTACTTGGGTTCAAATCCGGTCCCATTTGCCTTGCAAAAAAAAAAAAAAAAAAAACTGAATTAAACCAATGTAAAAATTAAGTAATTCAATAAATGTGGAGATTTAATTTAAAAAAAATTTTTTGGAAGACAACAAGTCTGAAAAAAGTCCCTTTAATATTTGAGATTATGCTTTGAAAGATAAGGTATTCCTAAATTTCTTTTTAGTATATCATATTCTCATCTTTTCTATGTTCTCATTGCTGATGAGTAGTCCTACAAAAGTCTGACTAAAATTCTTTACATTATCTGTCTTTTTCTGTGAGCTCCTACATATTTTCTATTTTGTCTCATAAATTCCTGACTTTTGACAATAAAGTTCTGGATAAGTTACTCCTTAGATTCTATCAATCTTTATTTTGTTCTCTGTCAAATATTTCTAGGCAATTTTTTTCATGATTTCCTGAAATAAAAGCATTTAAGTCTCTAATTATTTTGTATACATGATAGTTTCTTCCCATTTTAATGTCTTTTGACTGTCCTAATATTTCTTGTTTTTACATTTAATTTCTGAGATCTTATATTATTTTTCAGGATATATGCACTCTGGTCATGTTTTTCAATGTCTATTCAATGCCATATATTCTTTAAAGTTTCTAATTTAGAGTTTCAATTTCACTCATCACCAATGTTGGAGTGTTTATGACCATTCTATTCTCTTGTCTGGTATTCTAATTGAAGTAATTATAAAAGAAAATTCCCTCATCTTTTAGAATTCCATCTTGATTTTCTCTTAAACCAGAGTTTAAGTCACTCTGACCAGGAGTTACTCACTGCAGGTTACTTTCATCAGTCTGTCCACTTCCAATTCCTCCTCTTGAAACATCTATTTTATTCGTTTGCTGTTATTGGTCCTTTTTAGTTTATTTGGCATGTATTCAGTGCTTGGAGGGAATGAGAGAGAAATATTTTATATGGCAAGCATCTTGCCATACAATAGCCTTATCTTTTATACTTTATTTCTAATAATAAAACCTAAGATTACATCAGCTTTTGACTGTAATATCACAGTATCAACTAATATGTGTTTCAGTATAATAAAAGTTCTAACTTTTATCTACATTAATTAATTGTTATCAACAAACTCTTTACCCCTCCTCCCCCCTTCCCACAATCCTATATTCATGCAGTCAACTTTTTAGACCCAAGTGTGGGGTTTTGCATTTATTCCTATTAAATTTCATAATGGGGGCAGCTAGGTGGCACAATGGATAGAGCATGGGTCCCAGATTCAGAAAGATCTGAACTGAGGTCAAATCTGACACCAGACTTAATAATTACCTAGTTTTATAAACTTGGACAAGTCACTTATCTTCATTGCCTTACAAAAAAAAATCACAATATTAGAATTGGCCCATCTTGTTAACCTGTAAAGACTCCTGATTCTATCAGTCAACATTTTAGTTCTCTCCCAGCTTTGTTTTTTTTCTGGCAATCTGAGGGTGTTATCTCTAAATCACTGATAAAAATAAATAGTCCAGTTCCAAAAAAGATCTCCCCGCTCCCTACCCCATCATTTTGTTAGAAATTTCCTTACAATTTTATATCTATTCATTAATCATAACTTAGGTCTAGTCATTATGAATACACCTACTATGCTATCATGTAGTCTGAATCTCCTTATCTAGTCCACAAAATTATCATGGAAGATTGTGTTATAGATAGCCTTATGATGGTTGAATGGCTGGGAGGGAAAGAGAGAGAGAGAGAGAGAGAGAGAGAGAGAGAGAGAGAGAAGGAAAAAGAGAGAGAGAGAAAAGAGATTTGGGAGGGGGGTGAAAGACAGACACATAGACAAATCTATATTCATATGTATGTTACCTTTAGGTACAGCTCCAATGACACTGTTAAATGAGTAAATGACCAGTAGAAATAAGTAAGCATTGGGGCGGCTAGGTAGCACAGTGAATAGAGCGCCGGCCCTGGAGTCAGGAGTACCTGAGTTCAAATCCGGTCTCAGATAATAATTACCTAGCTGAGTGGCCTTGGGCAAGCCACTTAACCCCATTTGCCTTACAAAAAAAAAAAAAACTAAAAAAAAGAAAGAAGTAAGTATATTCTAAGGATGGGAGATTGTGTGCAAAAATTCAAGTATGGGCAAAGCACAATCATCATGGCAGAATGGAAACTCATATTTAAGCAACAGTTTAAGTTTTAACAAATACAGAATATCCCAGCTTTATTATTATTTGTTTGAATTCCCAAAGTCACTTAAATTCTCTGAGCTAGATGTCCTTCAAGGTTTCTTTCAGCCTAACAACTTCACTAGAATGCTGCATGGAATATGAAAAGAAGGATGAAATAGGTCTGCAAAAGTAGGTTGAAGTCAAATGTGCTTTCCATAGATGCTCCCATTAAAGAGTTTATATTTTATCTTGAATGCTGCGGGTTATCACTGTGGTAAATTTTGTAAATGGTGTCTAAGGTCCCTCCCAAATCTGAGTCCTGTGATTTGAAGAATTCATTTTTTTTTCATTTTTGCAAGGCAATGGGGTTAAGTGGCTTGCCCAAGGCCACACAGCAAGGTAATTCTTAAGTGTATGAGGCTGGATTTGAACTCAGGTACTCCTGACTCCAGGGCCAGCACTCTATCCACTGTGCCACCTAGCCACCCTGATTTGAAGAATTCTTAAGAGGAAAGAGATATAAAGGCTATATTGGCTATGAAAGGGAAGTTGGAAGTAGGATTGACCTATTAAGGGCAAGGAAAGAAAGAAATGAAACAAGGTCATTAAAAATTGATCCGGTTAAAAGAAATAGCAAAGTCTTCACCTAAAGTTATGAGAGTTTAAATGGAAAGGAGGGGATAGTTGAAGTTATCCTAGAAGTGAAATTGACAGGATCTGATAAATAATTGAAAGTAGGGGTAAGGGGAGAAGACTAGTCAAAATGGTCTACAAGATCTAGGGGCTAGAATGTTCAAAATTAGTGTTATCATCAATAAAGACAGAGGATGGCATGTTGTTGTGAATTAAGATAATGCTTTTAGTTTCATACATGAAAGAGGAAAAGAGAGAACTAGAGGGAACTAGAAATTCAGACCAAGGGGGCAGGCATCAGTGTCAAGAACATGAATACCAGTTTGGGAATTATTTGCATAAGAATAATAATTGAATCCATGAGAATGTAGAGGCAGTAACCTAGGATGGGAGTGGGCAGTAGGGAGGGATAAGGCAAAGGAAAAAATAGAAGAAGCCCAGGGCTTTGGGAAGATGCTTATACTTAGGAAGTTAGAACAGGAAAAGAAATCAGAGGAGATTGATAAGTAAAGAACATAAAAGAACTCACTGAGAAAATAAGTATGTTTAGGTGAGACTATGAAAGACAGCATTGACTAAGTGAAATAGTATAAAAGGTCAAGAAATATAAAGACTAAATAAAGGGTCACCAGATTTGACAATTAGACCAGTGAGTTAACAAGCAATATATTCTATTCATAATACTGTTTACAAATACCAAAGAAAACTAACATCAGTGAGATTATTTATTAGTGATAGAATTTAAAAATCTAAAACACATTCCATATTACATATATGCCAGATTGAGAATACAAATACAAGCAGATAGTTCCTTCCCTCAAGGAGCTTACTTTTCATTCGAGGAAAAACAACACATAAAAGGAAATTAGTGAGAGAAGTACTGGCAGGAGAGGAATGGCATATGGCAAAAAAAGTCCACAGTGAAGCCTGGTAAATGAAGAAACGTGACCAGGGTGCCCTCCTTAAAAGGCAATTCTGCAGAAAGCTACCTGATGAAGTAGAGTCAACATCCCTAACAAATAGATAAAGTAATAAAGACTGAAGACAAGATATGGAGAGCTGAAGCACTACTAAGCAGAAGAACAGGAGTAATAATCTGTAGAATCATGTTTTCAGGAGTTTGAGAATAAAGAGAGAACAAAAGGACTATGGCATGATGATTTGCAGCATCAAGGTAAGAGTTCTCTTTCTTTAAAGAAAAGCTCTAACTGAGCATATTTATCAGTAAGTGAGAAGATGCCATTAAGGGGAAGAGGGAAGGAATGGAACAAAATCCTGAAATATATTTGAAGGGATAGAATGCTGACTTTAGGGAAGGGAAAAAAGAGAATGAGGATTTTTGAAAAGCATTTACTCTGTACTATAGAAGAGTTCTCAGCCCTAAGAATGGTCATTTCTTCCCCCTGAAGTGGGAAAGAAGGAGGGAAAATGAATAATGATAGAGAAGTTTGGAGGTACAGAATAAGGAAGGTGAAGGAATGTAGGTTAGATATCATCTTCTTAAACAAAAAACTCCAAAGAAGTAACTTCCCTAACTTTCTCAGAATGTATTATACTAGTTACTGTAAATGTTAACCATGATAAGCTATTGTGGACAAAAATACTTATTTCTGACATTTCTACAGAATTTTAAAGTTTGCAAAATATTCTACATAGGGCAGGGCTGTCCAACCTTAGGTTCTATTGGGGCACCATTAAAATAAAATAATTATTTACAGGCTGTACCCAAAATTTAAAAAAATACAGTATACTAATATGAGTTAATTTGTAGTCGTACCTCAGTTGGTTTAACAAATGCTACAAAAAGTCATGGTACACTTAACTTCTTAGAAAGTAGGGGAACATGCATCATCAGTACAACAGGTGAAGGTGCAAAATGCGAAAGCAACACAAAACAACAAAGTGACAAAACAACAGTATAAAAGTAGGTGCATCCTGACAGATCTGCATCATACAGATGGAACACATCCCAGAAATCAATTGAAAATATCAGGTGATATATTCCATTCATAATATTGCTTAAAAAACACTAAAGAAAATTAACATCAATGAGATTATTTATTAGTGATGGAATTAAAAATCTAATACATATTCCATGCAAATTATTATTTTACTTTTGCACTAAGGGCAAGGAAATTTAAATTTAAAACCCACAGGACAGCTGCATAAAATAGCCCTGCGGGTCACCTGTGGCCTGTGGGCTGTATTTTGGACAGCTCTGACATAGAGCATCTCAACTGATCTTAAAATAAATTCTAGGGGCAGCTAGGTGGCTTGAGGCAGCTAGGTGGCACAGTGGATAGAGCATCAGCCCTGGAATCAGGAGTACCTGAGTTCATATCTGGCCTCAGACACACCTAGCTGTGCGGCCTTGGGCAAGCCACTTAACCCCATAGCCTTGCAAAAAAAAAATAATTAAAAAAATAAAATAGGAAAGTGCTGATAGTATTATCTGTTTTACAACTGAGGAAGTTACTTACAGACCAAGTAACTTGTCCATGGCCACACATTTAGTGTCAGGTGGAATTTGGAAGAAAGTCTCTCCTGATCCCACCCTATTACCATTCCCATTTTACAAACAAGGGAATGACCAAGAGAAGTTGAATAACTTGCTCAAGATCACATAGGAAGTTATGGCAGAACAGGAATAGAAAATTGGGTTTTATAATTCCAAATTCTCCTTATTAAATATTTTCTGTACTTAATAACATGCTCCCACTCTGAGGATACAATAGAAGAATAAGGCATAATTTATGACTAATAAGCTGATGATGGTTGAGAAGGTAAGACTATGCTCACTAAATAAGAGAAAACAATACAAAACAGAACATGATTAAATGCTGAAGTGAATGGCATAGACGATCAATTTCAAGGAAGCTCAGAAAACACGAACAGCACGATTAGGATTGGAGAGACTAAGGAAAGGTTCAATGCTTAAAGAAAAGCTAATAAATACTCTTCATACTAATTGATTAATCTATTATGGCAAATCTAATATTTGTACTCTGGGTAAACAGTGTTGCTCCTTAATGTATGAATGCATTACTAAAACAAAAAGTTAGTAGTATAACAAAACTATATGGAGTTTATGTATAGATATATATGTATATTTAATATAGAGATAGATAAAATATGTATTTTTGTATATGTATTTCCCCATTGACTCTTAATTATAAAATTACAGTCATATCCTAAGGGATAGCAGGCTTTGTGTAAAGAGCCAAATGAAGCAGTCAGAGGTTATGTGACCAAAGTTATTGTCATCTCTGGAGATCAGTCTAGTCACCAGAGCTCACTGGCAATAGTTTAAAAAAGGAAACAATTTGCAACCACTTTACCTCAGCCATGGCTGCCGATGAAGCAGTTGGAACAGAAAACTGACCATTGTTAAATAGTGAGAAGTACTCAGTGAGTGATACAGTAGCAAGAGAAAGACTATTTTCTCACTTTGACATTGCTATGGAATTTTAAGCTTTGTAGGAGAAATTTTCAAGTAAAAGAATTTAAGCTAATTTTCTGATTTACAGATTCCAGAACAAGAAAATCACATATATCCCCTTTAAATTATCAAAAAAAATGAGAAAAGAAAAAGAAAAGAAAAATTAGATCATCTTCATCACTGTGTATTGGAATTAAGCCACTATTTTTTAAAATAATAATTTAAAGATAGTTTTTAAAATTCTAATAACTTTAGAGAATTTTATAGTTAAAATTAATTCTTTGCATCCCAATGGACTCTAATAATTTGAATGAGATTTGGAAGTATTCCTTGCAAACAACATTGTATTATTGTGACAGAGCAGGAATAGAAAATTGGGTTTTATAATTCCACATTCTCCTTATTAAATATTTTCTGTATTTAATAACATGCTCCCACTCTGAGGATACAATAGAAGAATAAGACATAGTTTATGACCTTAATAAGATGATGATGGTTGAGAAGGTAAGATTCTTTTTGATAATATTGAAATGGGATAATCATCCCTCTCTGAAAATCTATATAACATTTTAACTCATAGAAGAGTTAGTCAGCAATGTAAAGTTCTTGATTCAGACAAAATAGCAAAAAATGAAATTTATCATATTAAATTCTGACAATTTCATCTAAGACCTTGACTGATTTATTATTAGTCAATAGATAAAATACTCTTTTGTACATTGGAAAATTATTAAGCCTTACTGATCATGCTTCTTTCCAGGGTAATCCCCTGAGTAGTTCATCCAAATGTATGTTATGCATATTTTGAAAAAGAAATATAAAGGAAAATGCAAAGTACATTTCCCAAAAACTGTGATTTTTTTAAAGAAAAGAAAGCAAAGCAATGTAAAAGACAATTGTGCTTCTTACTACTTCATATTTCTATGAGGATAAAGAAATAGTCTACTAAGACCAAAGTTCAAAATCTTCAAAATTCATAGATAAAATAATTGTCAAGGACAAGTAATTTCAATGCATATTATGCTAAATCATTCTCCAACCCACCCACCCTCCCACATACCCATGGAAATTACAGTAGACAAGTTGTTGATTTGAAGTATAAATGTGATACTGTTATTTTTAACTGAAGAATTGAAAAATATTAAGAAAATCGTGGTTTCAAAAGGCAAAAAAGTGAAATAAGTAACTACAATATTGCTTACATTTGTATTAACAGGCAAAATTTAATATAATTCACTAAAAACAAAAATATGGAATCAATTCAGGGAGAAAAGAAGGCTCTTTTAGCAGTACCACTTTAACTAGGGAAAATGTGAGACACAGAAAAGTCAATGTGGGGGATTTAAGAGGAGAGATAACAACTATTTCAAGTGTTCAAAATTTTACATGAAAATTATAAGCAGTTAAGAGACCAGACACCCATAGTATTTGAAAGACATACCCTAATCAGGAAATATTTCTCTATCATTTTCTTTAAAGGTTCTTCACTTCTTGATGTAAAATACACATTGACTAGCATGCAGAGATTTGTGCAAATGAAGTTTAAAGACTTCCTCACCTTTTCCTCAAGGGGGGCAAACAGGGTGAGTCTCCTGTTTTTATAAGTAATAAAGTCAGGACATCTTTGTTGATTTCCTTTTACAGTACAAAGGCTAATTCCATATTCTAAATGTTGGCTATTGTGCTTCTTTTTAACAGTGTTTTGAAAAACTGTGTAGTTGGAATTGGGCAAATCATGTTATATAAATACACTAATGATTGTCTTTTAATTAAGGATCATAGGGATAGAGACTGGAATGCAGATTTCTTTTGCAATAGTATCTCTCAGTTGAGAAAATACTTTCTACCAAAGGAAATTAACACATTCTCTACAATTTGGTCTTAAAGAACTTCCCAAGTTATTGAGAGGGTAACTAGTTAAAGATGATAGAAAGTTATGACACGAATTTTTAGTAGGGCCAAGAATCATATCCTAATTCCTATTTTTAGTCATTTTAAATTTAAGACCCATTATAAAATTTCTTTAAATTCAGACATTTCTACAAAGAAGGTAAAAATAAACTAAACCAACTATCCCTTTTTTCCCTTCCTAATAATTTTAATGATATCTGAGTTATCATTCACTATATTGAACTGATCAAAAATTATTCTTATCACTTTAACCTTAAATGACCAATAAGCAAGCAAAATTCTGAATTTCTTACCAGAAGACATTTGAAAATTTATATTTTTTCTTATCTTCAGTTTCTTTCAACTCATAATTTAGTTATTATTTTGTGAAATGCACAATATGGATCTAATAATTTCAATTCTAAAATTCCAATATCCAAAGGATACTTCTAAGGGGAAAAAATAGTTGTTTTAGCCTGGCCTCCTTGGTCTTAAAAGTGAAAATAAGCATATACTTATATGATACTCACATTCAACTTAGAATTAATCAATACAATAGTTCCTTTTGCTTGGTCAGTACTGATACCTGATAAAGAATGCTCACTTGCTTATTTATTAAAGTGCTCTGACAGGAGTTTTTGAAATGTGCTGTAAAACAAGTGGACTATAAGGGGAAGAGAAATAAGAACTTCTAGAAGTGTTCCATAGTCACTTCAACAGAGTAACCTAAAGAGGAAAAACTTGATTAGAAATTAAAGACAATGTGTCGAAAAGAAAAATATTAACTTGGTGAGTTTCAAAAGAAAAATTAAATCCTTTGCATCAAAAACTACCAAAGTAGGTAGGTTATTTTTTTCTCCATTTTGTATTTTTGGCATTTTGCCAATGAAGAAAAAGTCAGAGGTTTTTCATTCAGGTTCAGTTCACCAATGAAAGAGAATCACATAATGAAGTCTATAATGTCTCAGGAAATTGAAATTCACAAAAAATTCATTTGTAAACACACCACAGGAGGATAAAAAGGCAGTATCAATGAATGTCTGTGGATGGTTAACCATGAGAAAGACTGAGAAAAGGAAATCCAATACAAACATTTGACAAACTATAATGTTCTCTTATTTATCTTTGACAATTTCCACAGGACAGTTCTATTGCTCCTTACAAATAAATGTATTCAAGTCTCACCTCTTTTATCTCTTCATCTGGTTCCTACCTCAGAGCATTCTCTCAAATTGGGCCTTGTCTGAAATCACAGATTTAGGGTTGGAAAAAGAAATCAGAGAGTATCTGGTCCAGGGGTTGTTAGGATTTTAACTGCCCTGGACTTCCTTGGCTATCTGGTGAAAACTATAAATCTTTTCTCAGAGTAATATTTTAAATGTATAAAATAAAAGATATAGGATGACAAAATAAAACACTTATAATGAAATAAGGAAAGTGGGTACAAAATAAATTCATGGACTCCAGGTTAAGAACCCCTGATCTAGTCTTCATTCTCTCATTTTTCAGACAAGAGAACTGAGGTCTAGAAAAATTAAGTGTCTTCCCAAGGGCACATAGATAATAAGTGGTGGATGCTGCATGCAAAGCCGGTTCCCCAGGGCCCAAATCTTACATTTTTTCCCACAACACTATACTGCTATCTTTAAATCCCATTCTGCCCAAACTACCACTTTTCAACTGCTAAAATTCTACCTCCTCTGCAAAGAATTTCCCAAATAACTAAAATACAGGTGATAATTTTCACCCAAACATGCAACTACACTGAAAAGGGCAAATGTCACATTACTTTAAAATATCTCAAGTTCTTTACCAGTGTTTATAGTTTTCCATGTGCTGAGAGGTCATTTATATATGATTATTTCCATCTGTTTTGTTTTAAATTTCAATCTTCTAGGAGGCAGGGATACTCCGACCAGTTTTCAAAATGGTATCATCTACTTCAGCCACATCTATACAATGTTTCCATTACCATAACCCTCCCCCTCACACATGGATTCTTCAAAATGGACAGGGAAAAACTGCTTGCCATTACCTAAAAATGATTTATTCACCAAATCCCTGCTTTAGAATATTATTCTTGACATTTAAATGATTTTTGTCTCCTTTCTTTCAATCTATGCCCTACCTTCCTAAATTGGGGAAAAAGCATTCTCATCATAGAAGATATCTTTGAAAACTCTCTACTGACTTGATGTATTAGAGTGATTTGGTTTTAGTGTTTTTCCCAATTACATATCAAGAAAATTTTTAGCATTCATTGTTACAAGATTTTGAGTTCTGAATTTTTCCCTTCTTCCCCTCCCCTTTTCCTAAAATGGCAGGCAATTTGATATGTTATGTATGTGCTATCATGTAAAACATAATTTCATATTCGGTTATGAAAGAAGAAACAGATCAAAGAGAAAAAGCACAAAAAAGAATAGAGTAAATGAAAAATATGCTTTGATCTGCAGAATCCATAAGTTCTTTATTTGGATGTGGATGGCATTTTCCTTTGTGAATCCTTTATAACTTGTCGATCATTGTATTGCTGAAAAGAACTGAGTCATTCATAGTTGATCATCTCATGCTGTTGCTGAGGTGGTATACAATGATTTCCTGATTCTGCTTATTTTATTTACATAAGTTCATACAAATCTTCCCATGTTTTTCTGAAAACTGCCTCATTGTTTCTTACTGTACAATAGTATTCCATTACTCTCATATATAGTTTGGTTAGTTGTTGCCCAGTTGATTGGCTTCCCATCAATGTTCAATATTTTTGCCTTCATGTAAAGAGTTGATTAAATATTTTGATTTGTGTAGGTCCATTTCCTTTTTTATGATCTCTTTGGGATACAGATCTAGTAGTGGTATTGTTTATCAAATGTATGAACAATTCGGTTAGGCATAGTTCCTAATTGTTTTGCAGAACGATTGGGTCAGTGTACTGACCCAACAGTGTACTAGTGTCCCAATTTTTCCACATCCTCTCCAACAATTTATCATTTTCCTTTTTTTTGTCATATTAGCCAATTTGATAGGTGTGAGGTGGTAATTTGCTTAATTTGTTTTTCTCTAATCAAGTGATTTAGAGTATTTTTTCTCTATATAGTTGAGAAACAAAGTCTTTATCAGAAACACTTGCCATAAAGACAATTTCCTAGCTTTCTGATTTCCTTCTAATCTTTGTTAAATTGGTTTTATTTGTACAAAAGCTTTTAAATTTAATATGATCAAGATTATATATATTTACATTTCATAATGTTATTATCTCGTTTAATCATGAACCTGTAACTCATTTAACTTCTCCTTTAAGAATTTAGGTCCTATGCCATTTGGTGTATATGTGTTTAGTATTGATATTACTTCAATGTCTTATTCATTGTCATACTTCATATGTCTTTTAGCAAGCTGTAGTTTTCTTCCTTATTTAGCTTTGCTTGTTACACCTATTTTGGTTTTGTTTGTTTTTTACTTTAGTTGAAGCTTACAAGTGTGTTTCTTGTAAGTCACATGTAGGATTTTGGTTTTTGACTCACTCTGCTATACAGTTCCACTTTATTATGATTACTAACTCTGTATTTCCCTCCATTCTATTTTTCCTCCTGTTTCTTCCTCTCATTTCACTCTTTCTCCTTGTTTTGCTTTTGTTTGCTAATTCCCCCAAACTATCCTCTTTTCTGTCAGCAACCCCCCCAACTTTTACTTAATGTTCTCCCCTCCTATTTTCTTATTGTATAAAATAGACTACACTCAAATTCACCTTATACTCATACCCTCTCTATATATTCCTTTTAGCTATTCTAGTAATGGTACAATTTTTAAGAATTAAATTATCACCTTCCCATGAAGGGATGTAAACAGTTCATTTCCATTGAATCCCTTATATTTTCTTTTCCCTTTTTCCCTTTTTAAACTTTTACTGGGTCTTGATATTGGAGATCAAAACTTTTTGTTCAATTCTGATCTCTTTTCTTATGAATACTTGAAATTCACCTATTTCAATGAATGATCATTTCCCCCTTGAAGTATTAATTATAGTCATATCCCCTTTAATCCTTCAGAATATCTTATTCCATGATCAAATGTGTTTTAATGTTGCAGCTGCTAAGTCCTGTGTAATACTGATGGTGGTTCCTCAATATTCTGATTGTTTCTTTCTGAACACTTCTAGTATTTTTTTCCTTGACCTGATAGCTCTGAAATGGCTATCATGTTCCTTAGAGTTTTTATTTTCCTGAGGCAACTGGTAGCTTCTTTCAATGCCTATTTTGTCCTCCAATTCCAGGATATCAGAACAGTTTACTTGATAATTTCTTGTGTTTGTATTTTTTTATTGTTTTTTGAATTTTACAATTTTTCCCCCAATCTAGCTTCTCTCCCCCCAACCCTCCTTGATAATTTCTTGAAAGATATTGTCCAAATTCTCATTTTGATTATGACTGTCAGGTAGTCTCATGATCCTACATTGTCTCTGCTGGTTCTATTTTGCGGGTTAATTGTTTTTCCAATGAGGTATTTTATATTTTCTTCTTTTTTTAATTCTATTGAATTTCTTTGATTTTTGATATCTCACAGAGTCAATAGCTTCAACTTACCCAATTCTAACTTGTAAAGAGGTTTTTTCCTCAATGAGTTTTTGTACTTCCTTTACTGTTTGGCCAATTCTATTTTTTAAGCAGTTGTTTTCTTTTTCCAAGCTGTTGACTTTTTTCATAGTTCTCTTGCATCATTTTCATTTCTTTTCCCAATTTTTCTTCAACCTCTTTTATATGATTTCTAAATTCCTTTTTAAATTATTTCTGGTTTGAAACCACATCCCATTTTTATTTGGGGTTTTTTCATTGTTTACATTGTCCCTTGTCCTCTTGAGTTTCTGTCTTGATCTTTCCTTTCACCATAAAAATTTTCTTTGGTTAGATTTTTTTGAGGATTTTTGGTTCATCTTTTTTGGCTTCTTTCTTTTCTATTAAATTTGAGCTCTAAGCTCTGAGGTGGAAGAGGCACTCTCTCAGGCTTCTTGTTTCAGCGGCTGTAGGTCCTGACTGTTTATCCTGGGTGGCAATGATGCTGCCCTGAGGTCCACAGGGGACCCTTGTTTCTGGTGCTACACTGAAGAGGTAAAGTAGTTAGAAAGGCTGGCACTGCTGGAGGCCACAGGGGTCTGGACTCTTTCCTGATGCTGAGTTGGGGTCCCAGTACTGGTGTCTGGGGTGTGCTGAGGTCAGTGGAGCATCTCTACCTTTCCCTTAGGCTGCATTGTCTGGCTTCTGGCAGCTGCCTGCTTGTCCAGGGCTATGCTGAAACAGATGGAGGTCTGACAGATGGAGGTTGCCTGTTTGCCATGGCTACACTCCTACTTCTTAGAGCTAGAGTATGCCCATTCACCTGGCTAAACTGAGATAAATGGTGGGTCCTGGTATTGGCGTCTGTCTATTTCATCACATGGAGTTCTGGATCTCCCATTCCTTCAGGATCTCCTATTGGTTTGTTGAAATGGGACTTGCTACTAGCTAGCTGGGACACTATGTCCTGTCCTGGACTTCATTCTCCTTTTACCTGAGCAAGATAGAATTTTCTTGCTGATCTTCCAAGTTTCTTTAGCTATAAGACTGATTCATTCTGGCTTTTTGCTGGTTCTGATGTTCCAGGATTTGTATGGGGGAACTATTTTATGGTTGTTTGGAGGTAAATATGGGAGATTAAAGTATATGAATGAAGTGCTCCTTTAAATTTTCCATCCTCACAATACTGCATTCAATTCATATCTGATTATGTTTCTTAAAAAAATATTTGAAAATTTCCATCAATTAACAAACACATATTGTCTGTTTATTTCCTAAATTTCAGGTTCTTATAAAGGAGGGAAACATTTCTTCTATTCCATTTCTTCCTTATAAACTCTAATGTGACTATATATTTATACACACACACACACACACACACACAAACACATATTGTGTTCTGCTCAGAAGACAATAAATGATATCAAATAACTTATCTATCCTATTGCTTTCTGTTATAACAGCACCATATACTAATGGTGATTAATAATTTCTTTTGATGATGAGATTACTACCATATGGGGAGGAAGGGTGAAATTATACATTAAAGTCACCAAGTCTAAAAGCTTCAAGTTAAAAATAACATATATCTTCAGGAATTAACTAGTAACTAAATCAAAAAACAATCTATAAAATACTATATTCAATGAGTTTAACAGTTCAAAAAATGCTTTTGGAAATTGTATATCCTCCCTCATTCTGAGAATACTAGTTATTATTTTCTGGTCTGTCCTTCAAAAGCTACTTCTTTAGGCAACATGGTCCCCATCTATGTGTTTTCCTTCATATTTCTGAGAGTATTAAGTCACTTGGAAAGCAAGAACTATTTGATTACTAAGGCAGGAATTCTTTTTATTTTCTGGTATTTATATTCACAATACTTAGGCTAGTACCTGATCTAGAGGTTTCGTTGTTGTTGTTAAGTAATTTCAGTCATGTCTGACTGTTGGGGTTTTCTTGGCAAAGATACTGTAGAGGTTTTCCATTGCCTTCTCCAACTCATTTTATAGATGAGGAACTTAAGTAAACAGGGTTACACAACTTGTCCAGGGTCACATAGCAAGAAAGTATCTGAAGCAGAATTCAAACTTATGAAGATGAATCTTCTTGATTTTAGCCCAATGTTCTATTCACTGCATCACCTAGGTGCTCTAGTAGGGCTGAAAAAATGCTTTATCAATCATTCATTCATTCTTTCTTTCATTCATTCATTCATTTCTGGAATTTATAATGGATAATCATGAGAGGTCTTCCTTTTCTCAAATGCAACTTTCTTAAAACAGAAAGTTTGTTCATCAAATTTCCAAGCAATTCAACTAGAAATTATTCAATTTAAGTCACTGGAGGAAAGGAAGCACACTATTTGAATGTCACATCTTTATTATAATAGTAGTGTCTTGAAGACTTAGTTCAGCTAATTGTCATTAAAATGTTGGTGGTAACATTTTGAAAAGACTATTAATACCATTATCAATGAAGCAGGCAAAAAAGTCATTAGTCCATTTTACTATGAAGATATTTTAACAGCCTCAAATTCTACCCCCCCCCCATTAAGGACTGTGAGTATGTATACACACACCCAAATATACATGTATGTGTCTAGGTGTGTAGTGTTTGTGTGCATATCGATACCTAAATGTGTATATATGTGAAGTCACATATAAACATGCAATATGCATAGATGTACATACATAATATACATAACAAGCTTAAATATATAAAATACTATATTATTAATATCAATGACATTGCTTAATTTTCTAAAACCATCAATTGGTTTATTTTTTAAGCAATTCAAATGAATCTTTGAGAATGAGAATTAACAGGGCAGACAAGACAACTTTAAAAAGACAAAATTGACACTTCCAGATAAGATACTATGTTAAACCAAGTTATACTTGCAATAATAATTTGTGATTGGCATATCATTTGCTACAAACTACTGTTTGGCTTCCATCCAACACATGCAGCATATACAGTTTATATAGTAAACTGCTATGAAAGAAGGTTTTGTATTATTCAATATTTACAGGGAACATTATTTTGTAGATGATGGAGTGGATAGAAGTAACTTTACATTAAAATATTTCAGATTAAAATGCTCCCCTTTGCCTCCCAAAAAAGGAGCATTTTTCTAAAGACAGGTGACAATTCTGTTCAGAGATTTTCACACCATGGCTAAGTAAATGTTCAGTGGTTAAAAACAGAATTGCTTTGTTCAGCTGCTCAAACAGATTTCTACTTCTTCTCTATTTGCGTATTCCTGAATATCCCCTTTCAGACTCCACTTTTATGGTGAGCAAAATCAATTTTCTTTTGGACAAAAAGTGAGATTTGGTCTAATGATTTTAATCTTTTAAATAAACATGAACTGAACTTGGAGCCAAAGCTTTCCCCTTAAGAAAAGATCTTTGTCTTACAAGAAAGATTTCTTTCAATCCATCGATAGCAAATCACAGTCTAACCTGAACATACGGACACATGCATAACAATGTTATAATTGTTCAAGAGTTGCCAATGTTTTTAAACTGAATTGACATTATGCTGCCACAAATGCAAACTGATGTTAAGTTTAATTTCTGAGGCAAAATTACATTTTTAAATTCACTATTTATACAAATAGAAAATAATAAGTGTCAATCTATGGTGTAAAACTTTTATAGTTACTTTTCTAAAGAAGCAGAGTCATATTTATGAAATAACCTTCCTTTTAACCTCAAAAGAGAGACTGTTCTGAAATTCAGCAGTACTTCTGAATCTTTAACAACAAATACCATCCAAATGCAGTTTTTCCAGGCCTGTTCCAGCCCTGCTAATAGTTATTGTTTGCACAACTGTAACTAAGTACATTACCAACCAGTTGTTCAATCTATATAAATTTAAGAAACACACATTGCCAAGGAGTGACTCATATATCAGTCTATTATATGCTACAGGGCTGACTGTATTAAACAAATCACTCTGCCTACAGCTGAAGAATAGAAGCTATATACAGAGCAGAGGTTATTGTCTAATTTAAATCTTGGCTCACTTCCCAGTGCTGTACAAGATTCCAATTTGTGGAAATGTTGCTCTTTGCTACTGCCAGAAAGGCTGCAGAAAATGGTATTGGGTGCCTTCCAGAAATATGTCTGCAAAATGCCAATCAACAAGTCACTAAAGATTAACAGTATGACTGTACCAAATTAATTTAAATTATAGAAACATATGGCTAGGATGTTTGCTTTGCACTTAAGACAACACCTGCTTCACAAAAAGCTAGGTTTATTCTGCAGTATAAAATAATATACTTATATTCAGATTAAAGAAAAGTATGTGAAAATAAGTTAATAAACTGGCAACTAGGTGTTTCTGCAGATCTACGACATGACATGGCTCTCTAATATAATTGGTGAAATTCTTCGCTTAGTTTGCTTTTTATATATTTGGAATGTGTGAGAAAACTTATTCTCTTAATAACAAGGTCCTTCTAATTTCTATAAAGATGACCAAAATAGTCATCTATATTCAGAAATAGCATAGTTATTTATATTCTGAAATTTTGCTATGGTACAGAAAGATTAATCTAAAAGTAATAATAATTTATTATAGAAAGCTAAATATGTTCTGTTCTAGTTCATTTGATTCTCATTTCTGGTATGTGGCATTATGCTAGTATCTTCATATATAACAAAGGAGTTAATACCTCTCAACAGAGAAATTCACCCATTATATTACAGAACCATGAAAATTAAGAAGTAACAAAATTCATATCACAATAGCTGCTCACTCTATATTATATATGAGCTGCTTTCCCATTATTTTCATAGTATACTTTAATATATATATATATAATCATGCTATCAAACAAAAAGAGAAGGGAGAAAAATCAATGACACCACTCGCCATAGTTATGCATTAGTGTATGCTGTATTTCAACTGAATAGGAAGGGAACTGTTTTATGTTTCTCTCCACTGCTTTTCTATTATTGCCTAGCTAATGGAAATACATCAAACAAATGTTCTACAAGAGCAATAAATATTAAAGTTGACCTATCCATCTGGGAGAAATGAGAACAATACTGCTCACTTTTAGCCCAAATATGACACTGATAAATGAAGCTGTGAGATTCCATCACACTTTCAACAACCTGGGCTGAGTGCCCACCACGTGATCCTAGTACCAGCAATTTTCTTCATTCATCTTCATTAGGCAGTCACTTGACCTGCCTCCTAACATCCCTGTCAAATCTGAACCTTCAGGGGGCTTGTTGTACTTTCTAACAATGTACTCTAAAAGCTCTATTCACATGCTGTAAAATATATTCACATATAAATATATAAATATATATATATATATATTATATATATATCTTATATATAAAATATATCTAATGAAGGTTTAAAACATAAAAGAAAATATGACTAATTTATTCTATAGGCAGAAGAGACATCAAATGTTATTCATGATTTAAAAAAAAAAGAAACGACAGTATTGAAATGGTCCATGTAGCATCATGCTCACCAGTGTAAAACGAAAGCGCAGGAGAGAAGGCATACAAGTGTATGAGAAAACACCCCCTGGGCCTTAAAAAGACAATTACGTATTCAAATGAAGGATGTACGAGGTGCCTTATCACAGATGTAGAAATGCTTTCCATTTCCTTACTCAATCACTGTTTCAAGTGAGCTGGAACAAGAAAGAAGAACATTCTTACCCTAACACAATAAGAGAGTTTCATCACATTAGCAGTTTTGCATTACATTCCCATTATTTTCTATTTCAACAGTATAATAATAGAGGTGCTGATTTGATTATTCTGTATTAGTGAAAATGAATACCAATGCAATATAAAATTGCTATTATAACACAAAGCTAGTAATATGATTCACAAGACCCCCTGGAAATTAGTTTTTATAACTATGATCACAGGGGAAAAATTAGAAAGGCATAAGGCAACAGAAGGGAATTAGGTGCTTCCACACCAGAGTATCTTAGTTATTCAGACAGCTGCTCCAGTGAACCCAGACTGGATTTACTTGCAAAGGACATGCACAACCCAGTCCTTGCAAATTATTTGAAAGACTTTTTTTGCTTTTCTTTATGGAATAGATTCCAAATTGTGCTCATATTAAAATATTAATCAAAGATGCATTCTATTAAGCCACAATTTCAATGCTTTCCACTCTAATATAAATCACTATCACATAATAAATAGAAAGACTATGAAGAACAGGAAATAGTAAATGGAGAACTTTTCACTTTTGGAATTACAGTTCTGGGTGCAATCAATGAATCCTACATGTCAGTAATTAACATGGTGATTGCATAAAATCACCTGGGGCTATCAAAATCCATCACAGAAACCAGCAAGGATTATGAAACATGTTGGTAGCTGGCAAGAACAAAGATGGAGTTCTACCCATTTGACTCTGTTAAAATAGAGACATAGAAAGTTAAATTCTAGATATATTAAAACAGTAGATTTTTCTTTTTTTAAGTGAAAGAGCAGCACTGAAAGGGTATATAAATGTAATAATAGAGAGGGAAGGGTTTTATGATCATGTTCAAACTGGACTTTGCTTTAAAAAATGATTAAATGGGGGTAGCTAGGTGAAACAGTGGATTGAGCACCAGCCCTGGAGTCAGGAGTACCTGAGTTCAAATCCGATCTCAGACACTTGATAATTACCTAGCTGTGTGGCCTTGGGCAAGTCACTTAACCCCATTGCCTTGCAAAACAAAAACCTAAAAAAAGATTGATTTAATTTGTTTTGGTTCATCTAGGTGGTTAAATGATGGTAAATGAAAGCTCCAGCTTCACAATTCAACATAGCATAAGCTGACAAAAAAGTACAGTGGAACACTGGAAATTTCACTGCATATGGAGTCAGAGAATTTGGTCTAAAGTTCTGATACATCAATTTGCTACCTGTGAGCCTGTAATCCATTAACCTGGCTAAGCTTCAGTTTTCTCATCTATAAAAATGAGATTGGTCCCTTCCAGCTCTAAATCTACAATAAAAGCAAATATATTTTACTCCTGTGTTGATTCCTTCAAAACTGCACAGATTTGATCTTGATGAAACATCACCTTAATTCCAAACCACAAATTAATATGAGGGAAAGGTTTGTATGGCTAAAAATGAAGCAATTAAGAATAAGTAATAAGAATCATCACATTACAAGTTTACAAGTTTTTAAAGAATAACAGTACTGGACTACATAGCAATCATGAATTAAACCTCCCAGTTTGTCCAGCACTGGGCTTTTCTCTACAGGTTACTAATTTTACCTTCTATATTTTAAGACCGAAGTATAATTTGAATTAGATTTCTGGGAATATTTAAATAATTACTGTTGAAATATTTTAGGAAGGAAATTGGTAAGATGGAGAACATTAGCAGAGAACATGGTACTTCAAGTTCTTCATGAAACTCAAATGCAGAAACTAGGTGTGTTTTGTCTCCAATTTGGCCAGTGGTGTGGGATTGATCATACGTGATATCTTTATTCAAGTATCTATTTTAAAGGCTGCCAAATGAAAAAGGTACTGACTTGGGCTTCATTGAGTAGAAAAGGATAATTTGGTAAAAGTTGCAGAGGCAGATTTAGAAATAATATCCCAAAAATTAACTACCCAAAAGTGGAATGGGTAATCTCAAAAGGTCATAGGGTCTCTCTCATAAAAAGTCTTTAAGTAAAGGTTGAGTGACACTTATCTGGTATGATGTGGAGGGGACTCTTTTTTTAAGGATGAATTAACCTTTTAGGGGTTCTTAACCTTGCTTTTTTAAGAAAATATTTTGACAAATGCATGTCTATATAATTATAATCCCTTGTGTTTTATATCATACATCTAAAAATAAGTTTCTGAGAAGTTTCCTAGGCCTCATCAGATTGTCAAAGGGGTCTGTAATAACGTAAAGAAAAAGGTTGAGAAGTCTTGATTTGGATGGCTTCAAGGATCCTTTTCAATGCTAATTATTTAAGTCTTTGTAAATCCAAGTTTGGGGCAACCAAATGATACAGTTGGTAGAGCTCCAGGCTTGGGATCAGAAAGACCTGAGTCTAAATGTGACCTCAGACACTTATAAGCTGTGTGACCCTGGGCCAGTCACTTAACCCTGACTGCCTAAGTTTCCTCATTTGTAAAATGAACTACAGAGAGAAATGGCAAACGACTTCAGAATCTTCAGTGAAGAAAACAAAAGAAAAAAGGTCACAAAGCACCAGACACAACTGAAAATGACTAAACATCAAACAAAAATATCTATGATTATTGAACAATAAGGATTTACTTAGGAGGAGTATGAAGATTACTTGGGTCAGAAGAGATAAAGCAGATGATTTAGAATAGTCAAAAATAAGAACCAAGAACTTTGCTGATTATTTACTAACCCAAAATTAATTCACACTTGTCAAGAGATACTCCACAAATCAACTATTGTCCAGTAGTCTGTCCATTTGTGTCATCTGACCAAGTTTCCTTGGCTTTGTAGAGATTGTCAGACCCTAAATAGGAAGTGCAATCTCTAAATCCACACCAGTCCTAGAACTGGAGGCAAATCAGTGGGAACAGACTGATTTGGGTGCCATTTTGTAACACAATTTTGTAATCAATGCCTTCTTCAGGAGTCTGTGGGCTAACAGAACAATGAGTATCTGAACCTAGGAGTCCTTGAGAACTGAAATCATGTACCATAGCTTTAAGCATGTGCCTCTTTTATAATTAAAAACATATTTAGCAAAAGATTAAGTACAGAATTTATTTGGAAACCAACACTAGCTAGCTCTCTACCCACAAATTGGATAATAGGGAGGGAGAAGGCACACAGAACTATTTCTTGTATGGCTCTGGTAGTACCATAATTGGGTTGAGATTAGTAGTTAATCATGTCAATCTACTGTTTGTCTCAATACAACTGTCAGAATGAAATTTGAAGTCCCTAGAAAGTATGGAGTGAATTACTGTTAATTTCTGTTCCTTACCATATATTTGAAGTATTTGACTATTTCTTATTCAAAGAAGTTGATCACATGTTTTATATCACTATCAAGAAAGAAACAAAAGGAAATTATTTTAAACTGAATCTGGAAGTCTTTGTAGCTAAATATTTTGGATTACAAAATTCTGAACTACTTTGGGAAGGCTAGGTGCAAAATGAAGGTACCCTGGCCTTGAGTCCAGATGAGTTCAAATCTGACCTCAGTTGCTTACCAGCTATATGCTCCTAGACAAGTCACTTAGTCTCTGTTTGCCTCACTTTCCTCATTGTAAAATGGATATATTAGTACTTACCTCCTATGGTGAGGATAGAATGACATAATACTTGTAAAGTGCTTAGTTTAGAGTCTGACAAAAAGAGGTTAACTAATAAATGTATTTTTAAATATTATGGCCTTATTTGTGAAGGTCTTATGAATTAGGGCTATATTTGCTCTATATTCTATTATTCCATGTAAACATCCTCAATCCATTCATACCTCTGAGTTCTTGGGGAGGACAGCAGGCTAACTAGACCAGAGATGTGGAAGAATAGATTTTTACAAGGATATTTACACAAAATCTATACTCTTCCATGCACATGGTTACATATATATATATATATATATATACATATATGTATATATGTATATATATATATATATATGTAAAGCTATTATTTCAATAAGGTTCAAAAGAAAGACTTCTTAAAGGTTATCCTTAGGGTATTATAATTAAGTACCATTTCTCAAACTGGGTGTGGCAGCAGTATTTTCAAGGGATTTGTGGTAACTGATCTCCTTTGTATCTGGATGGGTATCATAAAATTCTTCCTCAGATGGTTGCTGGATCTTCCATGGCATTAAGCCTTCTCATTCTATCTTCCTTTTTCCAGAGTAGTGCACAATTCACAAGCATCTTATCTTCTTTGACTATAATCTAAAATATTTTTAAATGACATAACTCTTATTATGCTTGCTGCACTTTCCCTCAGTCTTTCCTAGAAGTACACATTGGATAATCTCATCAAAACTTCCACTCCATTGGAAGAAAGAGCAAAAGAACACTAAACAGTTTTAAACCATAATTTGGTGTATTGAGATGGTGAAAAAGTGCTTAACTTTTATATGCTTATGTAATAAAATATCTATCTTCTATCAGAATCCACAGAAATGTTAGATGTCAATAATATATCAAAACCGCAGCTAAGTAGGACAGAAAATAAACATTTTCTTAGGTAGCTTAGGGGACAGATAGTTTTTTTTTTTTCTTGGAGACTGGACAAGAAACTGAGATATCTTATAAAGATCCCTTTCAACTCTGAGTCATATCAGAACTAGAGTAAAGAACTAGAATTGGGTTGAGATTAGTAGTTAAATTACAGAAACAATAGGAATAGAAAACTGACTTGTGTTTAAAAAGTTCTACTTATTTTCCCCTCAAAGACCCTTAGAATTTCTGGAAGCCATAGCCAGTAGATCAAAACTGTCATTTGCTATGACTGACTTTCAATTTCTTCTTTTTCTTATATATGCTGCTAGAAAGTAAACTTTCATTTATAAATACATCAGATTCAATTCAAATTAAAGATCCAAAGACAGATCTTCAAGAAAAGGAAGCAACATTCACCCAACAAAAAAAAAATTCTATTCTCAAGAAAAACATGGATTTTTAAAAATTACTGCATTGAAGATTTAAAACTGTCATTGATCAAACTGCTATGTCTAATGAAAAAAGTAATGTCTCTAAGGAAATCTTTATTTTTGAAGTTTGAGCAAGTGAATGAATTACTTAGAAGCAAAAATGAATGATCAAAAAAGTTCCCCAGAAAATAGCTTTCAACAAAATTAAAACAAAGAAAATTTGTCTTCAAATTATATTTTCACAGTACTTTTTTTGAAGACCTACTTAATATTTCCATAATAACTTTACAAAGAGTATCAATTTAACTCCCCATCATAATAACTCAAAACCTACTAATTTTAAAATATTATCAGATAAGGCATGTTGTGAATATAAAACATTAGTTGTGGCAAAATTAAAAGAGAAAATAAATATATTAAAATCCCATGTCCATTACCATTTTTATTAACATTAATTAACTATGATTTATTTTAAATTAAGTTCAGGTAATAGATTCTGGATAGTTTATGATGTCATCCTTCAGATTTCTGCTCAAGAAAGTTAACTCTTTGCCACAGAATATCCCACTGTTTAAGTAATGACAGAAATGTTAAATATAGTAAAAATATAAAACCAAGGGAGGGAGAGAAAAAAGAAGAGAGGAGAGAGGGGAAGAGAGAAGAGGGAATGGGAGAAATAGGAAGGAAGGGAGGAGAATCAGAAGAGAGAAGGGAAGAAATAAAAGACCTGCTTTTTTTAATGGTTCTACCAATTAAATATTTACTCATAGTAGTTCAACACAAAAATGACAGATTTACTGGCTGTATTATTGCACAAAGCAATCCCCAAACAAAAAATTGTGTCATTACTTTACATGCCAGAATCAGCTTAAGTTGCTTTTACTAAAGTAAGTATATTCATGTATTTGTCCTCCAATATAATCATTATTTTCACATTCCCTGTCTATAAAGAAATGAGACCCTTTATAAATACCTGATGATAAATCAGCAAAGCTGATTTAAACAAAATTCAGTCTGAAGATAGCATATGGAACTGAATTATTGAAAGGGCAAGGATTGATGTGGCAATGGTACCTTCCCCTCAAAGAATTCATACTCTAAAGTGAAAAGAAAAATTCACATAAATCTCTAGATTCATACAAAAATGAATTGATAAATTCCCTCTCCTACTTAACCCCTTATTCTTGCATAAACTCACTTTTTAAAGTAGTTTTAAATAAATATGGACTATTCATACTGAATACATGATGCAAGGAATGGGAATGAAGAAGTTGGATTAGATGGCTTATGAATCCCCTACCAGGTCTAGATCTATGATTCTATGGTGTTTTATGTGCAGGTGCTGCTGATTTAGAAACTTTAATCTCTTTTGATTAGCTAATTTGGACAACTGAAATTATTACAAAGTTGTAAGAAAGCAGTGAACAAAGGCATGCTCCAGAAAAAAAATTATATATAATATATATATATTTATATATATAAATGATATACATATGATATATATAGTGATATATATATATTTATATATAGTGAATGGGAATAAAATAATTTATTTTTGAATAAAGTTTTTACAGGAGTCAAAAAATGTGATAGAACCAAGAATGATAAATGGGATAGTTGCATATATATAGATGTGTGTATATACATATATGTATATACATATATAATAATTATATATGACATATGATAGCCTCTCATATTTCCAGCAGTCAAAGTAGTTGCTAAAAACTCATGAGATGCATGGTCAATTTATAATGGGAAATGAATGAACAAATCATGGTACATAAATGGAATATTACTGTACTGTAAGAAATTATAGAAGATAATTTTCAAAGTCTTGCAAAGTATGAGTTGATATCTAAAGGTAAGGGTACAAAACTAAAAGAATAAAACAACTATAAAAATACAATTTTTAATGTTTGAAGAACTTTGATCAAAGAGCATTGACCAACTCTACAAAGAGTAATGACCAACTCCACGCCCCAAGAGACTTTTTAGTCCTCAACCAAAAGGAAGGTGATAAGACTTCATTCAGGCACAGGAAGAGATATACACTTTTGGATATGGCTACTGGGTTGTTTTGTTTTACTTGCTTGTACTTGTTATAATAGTTGTTTTTTCTTCTTTGTTTTCAATTGGAAAAAGATGAGAGAGAATTTGGGAAAAAGAATTAACAACAATGATACAAAAAAGAGGGACATTAAAACACTAAAAATATAGAGAATAGAAAAAAGTTCAAAAGGAAGCATAAATGAGTGGAACAATTTTGAAAGTACCAGAATTTACTATTGACTTTAAAAAATAAAATATTATGAAATGGAGTCTCAGTTTTTATATTCTTCTAGATGTAATTGAAATAGTTCTTTATTTGGGGTTTAAATTCAGAATAAAAAAATAATAAAGAAGATAAATAGATTAGTTCCTCAGTTGTAGAAATATCAGAACTACTGAAAACAGACATGAATCAAAAAAGAATTGATGTTATACAAGCAAAAAAAATTTGTTACAGAATATATCACATGATGTAAGGACCCTGGTAGTTTTATAATTATTGATCTTCTCTACATGAACAACCCAACAAGCTATCTTTCTTTACAAGATAATTTTAAAATTTCAATTCAAATAATCATTTAATGCTTCCTCAGGAATAAGTGGTGCTAGGAAAATTTTTATATTTATAATTATTGACTTGTCCATCTCAGTCTAAAATGTCAACATTTAAATATTGTCATCTTTGCATTGAATTTATAATAATCCTCACTACTAGAAAAGAATTACAAACACTTGGTCACTGATGTGTAAATGGTTGGTAGAGTTTTAAAAAAAACTTCAATTTAGTAACTTCTACTAGTAAGACATTCATCAGATCAAACAATAGTAATGCAATCTGGAATTTCTAGTATTTATTCTGCAATTACTATACTTCAGAGAAGATGAGAAGTAGCATGTAAAAGGATGGACTGATATTGCTGAAGCAATGTGCCCTTGAATGAAATTCTAGTAGCCAAATCCCAGTTATAGTCACACAGAGTGGATTTTCTGGTCCTTTAATACAACCATTTGGCAATGGTAGTGATCTTAAAGCACAGAATAAGAGAATCATAAGATGTAACATTGGAAGAGATCTGAGACCATTCATCTAATTTGACCCCCTCATCATATTGGTAAGGAAACTGAAACCTAAAGAGGTAATGGTCACACAACTAAGGAGAAGAGCCAGAATTTGAATCCAAGTTCTTTGATCTGGTTTTCCTTCTACTGCATCACAAAATTTCTTGCTTTCAATAATCTACTGCCAAAAGAATACTGAATAGTATTGTAGAGGTGACAAATTTCTCCTTTCTCCTAGAGAAAGATAGGTTCAAGACAAAAAATGTTAGGGTTGCTAGAGGACCTTCCAGTGAGGCAGAGAAGGTGGAAAGGGTACCTGAAAAGGACTAAGCAGAGAGGTATTTCCAGCAACCATTTCTTGTTATTTTTCAAACGAAATTAATTTCCTATGACATTTTCTTCCTTACAACTTTAATTTTCTTTAGAATGCCTTTCTAAATCTATCTCAGTCAGGAATTTCTATTATTTATAAAGTAGTACTGTTTGTATCAAATCTTCAATGTGGGTTATCACCAAAGACTAATGTATTTATGTTGAATGAAGCCATGATTAGAATAAGTATATCTGCAGAAACTTGACTCCTGATTTATACAGTGAAAAAACATACAACAATGTGATTAACCATCTTAAATGTTAAAGCCTAAATGATTTAGTAATGCATTAAATATAAAGTGCTAGCATATATGTACAATAATTGTCCAGCATAGACCTACAATTTAACATATCACATATGAGTTATTTCTGACATAATTGCACTAAATTCCAAACAAGTTTACCTCTTTTTAACAACTATTTACTTTGGAGAGATTATATATAATGTACACATAATATTATATATATATATATATATATATATATATATGTTGCAAGACTGGTAATATTGCACTCAAACTTTTTTGGAAAAAATGAAGAAAATTCAATCTCAAATATAATTGGAATATTCACTATGGAATGGAATTGAAAAATGTTCAAATGGCTGATTCTACAAAGCGATAAGGGACTAGAACTGGCTTAAAGGGGATGGGGAAAGAAACTTGGGTTGGGAAATTCGTTCAACTTGGAAATATTCTATTTAGCAATTAAGTCATGTGTGTTATTTACCCCCCCCAAAAGAAGGATTTGTTCAAAGTCATACAAATAGTGTCAGAAACCAAATTTGAATTCATAGTCTCTGACTCCTGGGTTAGTTTTCTTTTCCATTGTACCAATGAAATCACAGGTCTAGTCAAGATAAACAAAAAATCATAGATTTAGTAATCCAACTCCCTCATTTTACAGATGAGGAAATAAAGCCTTAAAGAGGTTAATTGATTTGTCCAGAGTCATATATATACAGATAATGACTGGGTCTTTGAAGCATATCTAGTTTGTCTAACATGGAGGCTTACCAGGACAGTCTTTTAAACAAACACTCTCTTACTCCTCTGACAGGTAGGTGGGTGTAGCCTCCTTAAATTGACTGTGTAACTTTAACAAGTTAGTCTTTAAAACTGTGAGAATGAGACAGTTACCTCTTTCTAGTGCTCTTTCTACCAGATACACTTCCCTAATACATTCAGAAGTAAAGATTCCACTTCACTCCTAAAGCAAGTATCATGAATTCAACTGAAACCTTCCTTTCACTGCTCCTTCTTCTTACCCCTGCTGAGAAATACCCAGCTTTAGGTGAGAGTTGGTTAGTTTTAGCTGGGAGTTGGCTACCTCGCAACCAGGATTACAGTCAATTTTCCTGGCAAGGAAGCCTTGAGAAATCAAGATGTCTAATAGTCAAAGCCAAGAGAAAGTTTTGAATTTGAACTTAGGACTTTGTGCTATAGGAATGGGGCTAAACTGCGGACCTAAGCTCCTACCCCTCCTCAGAGATTGAGATATATATATATGGGAGAAGAAGTAATCTCCTATGAGGTGAGAAAGTAAGTTTGGGTATCTGTGATTATACCTTTTAAAGCAAAGCCTTTGCCTTTGTTAAATCTAAACCAACTGTCAATGCTTAAATGGGACTGAGATATAGAGGTCTTACCCCTATATATAGGGGAATGATAATGGTAAAAGAGTTATATGCACATTTTAGACACTCCCAATTCACCTTTATGTATTGGAGAACTTTGGGGGAATGGTTAAAAATCTAATATGCCTAACCTTCAGTAGTGGGGCCAGGATGGCCATGTTACATGTATGTGTGAGAAAAATAAATGTGTATACACATGTATATGTATACTTAACTGTGTTTTACACAGATATGTGCATATGTATGCATGTGTGTATATGGGACAAAAGGTAAACTAGGCAGTGATGCGGATTAATCATTTTCATGAAACTAGTCACTCTGTCTCTTCAAGAATATTCTCCTTCTGAGAGAAAAGTGCGGTAGAACATGTAACCCCACAATCTCAGGATAATTAAAAGTTACAAATACTTCAAGGGCAATGGAAAGCCACATAGTGGACCTAAGTTGGCTTCACCATGTTACTGACAATGACCTACACATGAGAGGTATAAAAGATATTTTACAGGACAAATATAAAGGAGAGAGAAGACAAGCCAGGTAATATGCAAGAATAAGAGACAAAGAAGGACAACTCAAGTGCTCTACTGGTACCTCAAAAATATTTAAAGAATTAGAGGATGGCTTCCAACATGTTGGATGGGGAAGTCTATGGAAAATTTATGGAAAAGATATAATCAAGAGCTACACAGAATGAAAAGGAGGGAGTGCCCATCTTGAAGAAATCATGAAAACCAAGACCTCATTCACAATGTGCTTTAAAACAGAGTAAGTCAATTATAGGTTGCTGGTATCATGCTAAATAGAGAAAGATAAAAACACCGCATCTGCCCTTAAGGTCCCGCAGTTTGATGAGAGAGACAACATATAAATAAATGTATTTTTTAAGATAGATGCAGGTTATATTCAAAACAAAATTTCAGAGGGAAGGCATTAGATATGAGGGGAAATCCATAAGAGTTGCTTTCAGAAGATGGGATTTCATATGATGTCAAGATACTAAAGCAAGGTAAGGAGGGAAAGCATTTCAAGAATGAAGCACAGCCAGTGAAAAAATATAATTAAGAGATAGAAGTATCACATGGAAAGAAAGAAAATACAGCTCAATCATAGAATGCATATAAGGAAGTAAAATGTAAGACTGGAAAGATAGGAAAGGGCCAGTTCATTGAGAGCTGTAAGTATCAAATAGAGGACTTTATATTTTAGTCTAGAGGTTAGAAAGCTAGAAGGTTAGAAGGGTCACTGAAATTTGTCAAGAGAGGTGCATCATCAGAAGGTGGTTCTAATAGACTTCACTTGCATTGGATTGGAGTGGGAAAGTTTTGTGGAAGGGAGTCTAATTAAAAGGCTTATTGCTAGGGGCAGCTAAGTGATGCATTGGATACAGCACCATCCCTGGAGTCAGGAACTGAGTTCAAATCCAGTCTCAGACAAATAATGATTACCTAGCTGTATGACTTTGGGTAAGTCTCTTAACCCCATCATTGCCTTGCCAAAAAAAAAAAAAGCTATTGCAATAGTGCAGGTGAGAGGTGATGAAGTCCTCTACAGGGGTGCGGGTTATGGGAGTGGAAAGGAGGGTTATATAGAGGTGATGGGAAGTTGGAAAAAAACAAGATCTGACTACAGACTGGATATATGGGTGAATGAGAATGAGGAACTGAGGGTAACATCAGGGATGCAAACCTGAGTGGGAGGAAGGTGGTGGCCTCAACAAGAAAAAGAATGTTGAGAAGAGGGACTGATTTAAAGCAAAAGTAATGAGACCTGTTTTAAACCCAAGTTTGAGATTTCAATGGAACACATCCAGCTCAAAATGTCCAAAGGAAGTGTGGGTCTGAAGATCAAAATAGATTTGAGCTGGTCATATAGATTTCTACAGTATATATTCCTACTTAATTATACTTAATTAAGCTAGTACTATTTGAATATATCATTTAATAGCTATGTACTAGATAGCAGAGGAAGGTCAGTTTTGTTTTGAAAATTAGTCACTTTTATTAAACCAAGTTCCCATTAAACTCTAAAATATGTGTGATTATTCTCATTGTCCACAATTGCTCAGCATCATGAGCAAAAATAATGCACTGAAGTAAAACTGTGTTCAGAAATCTCCTTTATTTTCAAGGCTCCCCAACATTTCCTCTCTTATTTATCAAGAAGACTCATTTAAAAAGCATTCTGGAGGCATCACTAAGTAGACTACAATATGTCAGTCAAAAATATAAAATAATTCTTTAAGGTCCATGAAACAATTGTCAAGTGCATGGCTACAGATTTCTAAATCACAGGCAAATTCTCAATCACTAATTTTAGTATTTACTTTTGATTAGAAATAAGAATATTGTTTTCAGAAATTCTGGGTGCTGCATGGTTTACTCAATCTTTAGTGGTTCACTTTAAGGAAATTCTGTTTAATGTTTACCCCCTCTCAAACTATAAATATGAATAAATGTTTGTTTTGATACAATCTCTAAAACTAAATTTTCAGTTGATGTTCAAAAATGAAACTATTTATATAGTCTAATCATTAACTTGAGTACCCTTATCTTAGCAGTTTCATTACAAAGAACATAATAAAGGATTTTTTCCAGAGCTAAGAAAAATCAGATCTATAATAAGGTGTCATATATTAAATTGCAGAAATACTCCTTTCAGAGGGTCTAATATAATTAGTTTCTATTCCAAGTCTGCCTATGTGCACCATTAACCCCTGACAACTGTGCATGAACCTTTTAATTAGTATGTTATCTTTAGTGCAATTAATAACTTGTACATCATGTTATATTAAGTTAAAGTTTCCCCATCTAAACCATATTGCTTGATACAATTCTAAAAGAATTGTAATCCTAAATTCTCTCAAATATCTTGCCTAGAAATTTCATATTAAATTTAATCATGCTGACTAATCACAGATACATTTACTTCCAGAAGAGTTGAGGTGTTATGTGTGTATATACAAACATTTATGTAGATTCATACACACATATGCACATAGATACATTCATGTGAATGTGTGTGCATATAAATATGCTTAACTGTGTCTCAAAAAAGTCTTAATGCAGTTTAAGCTTTAATAACTTTAAGTTTAACACTGCACCCTATAAAACCCCCTCAGACATGTAATATGTATATACACACAATACTACTACAACAATATTAATAATATGAAAAGCAGCATAGTGTTGTGCAAATCACAAGGTGTCTATCATGACAATTTGGTATTTGATACTGTTAATAAAACCAGTCTTAAGACACTTACTAGCTGTACTATCCTGAGCAAGTCACTTAACTTCTGGAGCCAGGCAAAACAAATCTAACTCCTTCTTATATAGTAACCCTTCAAATTCTGGAAGATGGTTATTATGCCCCTCTAAGCCTTCTCTTCAGGAAAAACACTACAATTGCTTTCATCAAGTCTCTTACTGTGTAGTATTAATGACCTTCATCATCCTGGTTCCTAGTCTTTAGACTCTCTTCTACCTATCAACGTTCTTCCAAAAAAAGGTGGTACACATATGGGTACCACAATATTCCAGATGGAATCTGACCAGAATGGAGTACAGCAGTTCTTTTGCCTCCTGGAAATTATGTCTTTCTAAATCTAGCCTAAGATTAAACTAGTTATCTTGGCTGCCATATGCACTGTTGGTTAATGTTGAACTTAAAGACTGCTAAAATATCTAGTTGGTTGTTTCTTTTTTCAAATGCATTACTATCCAGCTATGTACTTGTACTCATGAAGATAATTTTTTAACTGAAGAATATTTTTACATTTTCACTTTCAAAATTTCATCTTAAAAGATCTGACCCAACATTTTATAGCTATTCAATATTTATTTATGCTCCCGATGCTATCAACCTGCATGTTAACTATCCCTGGAAGCATTGTGTCACCTGCAAGCTTCATAATCCTGGCATTTGTGCCATTACTTAAGTCACAGACAAAAATATTAAACAGCATAGGGCAAAGAAAAGGTCTTTCAATCAATTGATTAAAGACCTCCATCTAAGCTGACATGGAACCATGAAGGTCTAATTTCAAACAGAATTCATCAAATTATCATCTAGCTCATATGTCTATTTTTTCCAAAAAAAATAGCTTAATAGATTTTGTGAAGTGGGCAAGAACCACTTGTATACAATAATTTAATGATGTAATATACTTTTCTAAAAACAAAAAAAATTTAATTTTTAGAAATCTGTTAGCGAAAGTAATATATACATGCATATATACTGCGTGTGTGTGTGTGTGTATGTATTTAAAGTTGGAAGGGATGTCAGAGATCACTTATTCTAACCATTTCATAGGTGAGGAAACTGAATATCACACAGGTAATATCAAATTTTCTGACTCCAAATCTAATGTTCTTTCCACTGATAACACAAATATAAAAATGTATTTAGTATCTAGAATTTATCTAAAATTTAGTATATATAACATGAATTTGGGGAGGAATAACTATAACTTAAGGAAAAGTACTTTGTGATACACAGGATATATGACACATCACATAAACTATATTTCTATTTCCTCTATTCTTCCTTAAACTTTCCTTTCAACACATTAGCCTTAGCAAACTGCCCTCCAAACACCTACAAAAGGTAAATATGGAAAGCATTGAGCCCACCAGAAAGCTACATGAAGACAGACTATTTTAATAGTCTTTTCTTTCTAGCTTCTGGTGGGATCAATGTTTTCCATGTTTCTAAATATTACAATAGAGTTCTGAACCTGGAGTCAAGAAAAGCAAGAATTCAAAACCATCATCATATACATTAGTTATGTGACCCTGTGTGAATCACTTGTCTTCCTCACTTTTCTCATCTGTAAAATGTGAATAGCAATAGTTCCCACCTCTCAGGTTTGCTTTTAAAGTACTGAATAAATGCTAGCTAGTAGTAGTGGACATATCAGGCCTACACTTCCACAGGTAAGATAATATTTTTTTTCTGTTACTTCCACTTGAATTAGAAACCTGTAACTTATTCAGAATAGGGGGAGAAGGGATCCATGTGAGAATGAAAAATCTGAAGAATAGGATATGTTTAAATAAATGTAATTATTACTTTTGACTATTAAGCTAATAAGAAATACTTATTAAACCAGTAAGATAAAATTGTATTACTTATGTAGAATTTCATTATTACTTTCAATGATTTATGATTTAATGGATTAAGAATATTCTTTTCACCAGTACAGATCCCAAGCCTGCCTCCCCCAAGTCCCTGAGTTATGTCTCCTCATTCTTAGTAATTGTCACTCATAATTTCCCTAAATCCTTCATAGGAGAAGCATGTTACAATTTATTAATCTATTGCTCTCATTCTCATTAAATTATATCTCCTTTACACAGCATATGTAACCTCAAAAATAACATTAAAATATAAATTATTTTAATATGAATTTCAAGACCAAAAAGTTCAGTCTCTTGAAAACAATTCTTCATTTATTGAGATATCATTTGGAAAAAAAACTAATGTTTTTTAATATATTTCCCTTATTCAGAACATTTTCAAAGGACATAAAGTATACCCTTTTAACCCAACAAGAGAAATATACCATATCAGAATTGTCATAGATTCTTTATAAGTGGAATATAAGTTAGTGATGATTTTTTACCACAATTGAAATTAATAATTTATTATGTTTTCAAATACCATGCAAGCCTAAACGAGAATTGGATCAGAAAACAGTTATTCCAAACAGCCTTTTTCACTGTGATCCCAAACAATCTCAATTTTACCACCTAAATTTCTATAGATTTCTATAAATTCTTCTAGCAGGTTTATAAGGTACTTTATACCCACAGCCTCCCCTTTAAGTAAGTACTAATTATAATTGAAGAGGAACAAGATTAAAAACAATTACAACAAATTTAGTACTAGAAAAAAAAACAAGAGAAAGTGGTTCTTATGACAAACAGGTATGGAAACAGCAGACATTTCAAGAGTTCAAAGTATTAGTTGATTAATTTTCTTTTGTTTTGTTTTTTAGAAGGGTAAAGAGAGGAATGTGGAAAAGAGGAGTCAACATCTATGCAGAAAAAGACTACTGTGAGTAACTTTACAAGAGAACTTAATAGTAATAATCATTAGTACTCAATTATTCAAAAGTGGCCCCTTGGTAATACCTGACACAAACAAAAGTTCCAATAGTTCTGAAAAACTCTTTTTTTGGTACAACCTACCTAAGGATTTTATATTTATAATACTATAGACATCATGTTACTTACCAAGCTCAACTAAGCAAGATTTATATCCATTTATAAAAACACTTGAACTCAGTTTTTCAAATCTTTAACTTCTTTTACCTTAAAGTTCAAAAAAAATTAAGTGACATTTCTTTGGAAAAGAAATTAGTTTTCTTCTGTTTACAATTATCTCATTGTTTTATGTCCACTAAAAACATGTAAGTTTGCAACAACACAATCCAAATCTAAAATATTTACATGTTCAAAACACCCTCAAGTATTTCACAGTTGAATATTCTGGATTAAGGATCCAATATTACTTAGCTAAACAAAAACCAGATCTATTTACATTTTATTGACAAAGAAGAATATATATCAAAATTTAAAGAACTTCAACATGTCTTTCAGAAGATTTAGTAATGAATTGTAAAGAAGAGCATGAGACATCTGGTAATAGATATTCAACAATATTAAGGACTATTAAACGTTCTTAAATAATTATAAATATCTACACATGTATGAAAATGTATGAATGTTTACACACATGTGTACATTTAGATAAAGAACCTGTAACTAAACATATGCTGAATCTGTGGCCTTCTCCCACTGATTCAGTCCCACTGACAACACACCTTCATCCTTTCAATCTTCTCTTCCATTTGGTGAATTCCTCTCCAGAACCTCCTTTTAAGTTAATATCCAAGACATGCATGCACACACCAAATTCAGTTCGACCTCAAACTTTCTCTCTAGACTTCTTTTCTATTTCCACCCCCTACACTTGTATTTTTCAGTTCTCTCTGATATACTCTCTTCTTCCTCTGAAATGTATACTCCATAACAGCTCATTCTCTCTCTCTCTCTCTCTCTCTCTCTATATATATATATATATATATATATATATATATATATATATACATATATATATACAATAATATATAATATCATATATTGCTCAATACACATTGTGTATGTAAAAATATTTACACTTTATTTGTGAAATTAGTGAGAAAAAAAATCACATCCAAATGTTACTTCTATAACTTTGAATATAATCATCTCCATCTTATCAGAATTTGATGAGGTTAAATCTTAATATTATGTCAACTATTGTTTTTTTAATTTTCAAGTTACTAAAATAATTCAGTATGTATGTTTAAAGAATCTATGTTATTTTTTATTTTACTGCAATTCATAAAACCTTGCAATCATTTGTCAAATTTCTGTCAACTGACGTTTTCACCAGCATAAACTTAACTCTATAAACAATTATTAAAAGTTCTTAAAAAAAACCCACAAATATGAAACTGATATTTAAGAGTAACAAATTAAATTGTGTTTTTTGATGTAAACTTCCTTAACATAATGTGTATCTCACCATCCTAGAAGCTTCTCACAGGAAGAACTAAGTTCTGTATATCTGGTTATACCAATTTATTTAAAGGGGTTCAGTTGGTCAATCTCTCATTCCCTCTTTACTATGGGAAAATTTATATTTCCAAAAAGAGACTAGGGGGGATGTGGGGAGGGGCAGAGTAGAAGGGCTGTTGAATATGTTACATAGCATGTGTTTTCAATTTCATTTAATAAAAACTAGGGCAAAGTGGAGAACAGGTGCCTCTACAGATGGATTATACTAAACACATGTAACACCTCTGAAAATGCTTAACTTTTGTCTTTTGGAATTTGATACTTTCCGGAGAAAAATGGAATTCTCAAATATTACTGAATATTTAGGGCATAAAGGGACAAAATTCATTACTTCATGCAGTAACACATCTTCAAATGCTTTTTCAGTCTAGTTTTAAAACTCCACGATTGATATCTTTTCCATATACACTTAACCTCCTACAGATTTATTTGATTCTCAATAATTACTATTCTTTGGTAAAAGGCATATGTTATTATAGTACACCACTCCCACAAGCTGTCCACTCAGTGTATTTTAATAAATCTCTGCCAGAGCTGTAGAAATTTGATCCTGTTTAAATTTAATAAGGATCAGAATATATCAAAGCATAAATACCCATGGGAGAAATAGATATTTTGCATAGTTATTGAATGCCCTATTCAAAGATACAATATGTAAAACCTAAACCATCAACCTTGAATTAAAAAGCGAGATTAATGTGTTCAAAGCTAACTAGTTCTTAAATAACATGTTAAATTAGAATTTAATAAAACCTCTTCCCTATCTTGCTATAATGGTATCACTACTGATGTTTAAATATCAATATTATCATGCAAAATTTTAATATTTACCATATGTTTAAAAACATTTAATATCTGATGATTTTTTCTAATCCCAAAAATATTTATGCTGAAAAGGAAAAAGCTGGATTTAACACAGACTAAGTTCACCAAATGGTGATTTAGAATTTAATATTTGTGTAACTGAATATTCTGTTAAAAGATTGTTTATTCTAAGTTTTTTTCCTTTAAACCTACAAACACAATGAATACTGATCAGCTCTTCAAAGCATGATCTTTAGAAGCTTTTTATGATGTTTCAGTGATTTATTACTAGCCTAAAGATACATTGTTTTGAGGATATTTTTCCAAAAAGTTATACTTGAGCATAAACACCAAAAACATTGAATGATAAGTTTTCATTCATATCTCATTATGGGGGGGCAACTAGCTGGCGCAGTGGATAGAGCACCGGCCCTGGAGTCAGGAGTACCTGGGTTCAAATCCAGTCTCAGACACTTAATAATTACCTAGCTGTGTGGCCTTGGGCAAGCCACTTAAACCCATTTGCCTTGCAAAAACCTAAAAAAAAAAACATATCTCATTATGGAAAGGCAAAAAGATGTATAGAAGAAATATTTTCTGGTAGTGAGGAAAACTCATTGAGCAGCTATTTCCTGAGAAAACCATTAGAATTATCATTTAGGATAGTCGATGCCAAATATCTTTTTTTTTTTTAAGATTTTTCAAGGCAATGTGGTTAAGTGGCTTGCCCAAGGCCACACGACTAGGTAATTATTAAGTGTCTGAGGACAGATTTGAACCCAGGTACTCCTGACTCCAGGGCCGGTGCTCTATCCACTGCGCCACCTAGCCACCCCAAGATACCAAATATTTCAAAGGCCTGAATAAATGTCCTTAAAATATAGCTCAATCAATCTTTGGATGTTTAGAAAATAATCCCTGAAAATGCAAAAATTTAATCCCCCACCATTCTATACTGATCCATTCATTTTTACTCAGTCTTTTTTAACCCAATCTAAGGCTCCCTAACTCATTAAGTGGTAGGAATTACTTGCCATGCCCAAGGGTACATCTTGCAATAAATGCCATTATGTCTTGATTCATAAAATTTCCTACAACTATAATGTCTATCATCTCTAGCCAATGAAATTCTATCCATTCTTCAAGAAGCAGCTCAAATACCCCTTCTTCCCTATGGCTATCCCTTGACTCTACTTAGTCAGAAAATCTTCCCTACCTTGCACCTCACACAGTACTTTTGTTTCTCTTACTTACCATGTTCTACTTCATAGAAAGCTATTTGTGGGAGTGCTATATCCCCTCATCAACATCCCAGGTTTCATACATTTCCACCTTTGTAACTCTTACATACATACATACCTTTCTCTCCACTCACATAGTCACCACCCTAATTCAGGCACTCATCACCTCTCAACCAGACTGCTACCAAAAAATCTTCAAAATTGGTCTCCAGGCCTCAGGGCTCTTTCCATACCATCTATGCTCTCCTCAGCTACCAAGGCGATTT
Organism: Macrotis lagotis; assembly: GCF_037893015.1. Lineage (NCBI taxonomy): Eukaryota > Metazoa > Chordata > Mammalia > Peramelemorphia > Peramelidae > Macrotis > Macrotis lagotis. Next base: position 304,629,392 of record NC_133658.1, on the reverse strand, counting down.
TACTAAAGCTAGATCTGACTTGTCACTCACCCACCCAGACAATAACCTATGATAGCTTCCAAAACCCAGGAACAAATATAGAGATGGAGATGGATATGTATGTATGTATACATAAATATGTGCAAATATATATATATATAAATGTATATGTGCATGTTTATATTATGTATACACATATTTTCATTGTTGTTGTTATTGTTGTCATTTCAGTCATGTCTGACTCTTCAAGGTCCCATTTGGGGTTTTCTTGGCAAAGATATTGAGGTGGTTTGTCATTTCAAAGAAAAAAGGAACTGAGGCAAAGAGAGAAACATTCAGGGTAACACAGCTATTAAGTTTCTGGGTCCAGATTTGAATTCAAGAAGATGAGTTTTCTAATGTCAAGGTCATAAGACTGTGCACTACACTGCCTAGCTGTTGGGATGATAGAAAGTTGGAGAGTTGGCTAGCTGATTGGCTGGCTGGCTGGCTGGATGGATGGATGGATGGATGGATGGCTGGATGGATGCATGGATGGGTGGGTGGGTGGGTGGGTGGCAAACACCCCCCCCTTGTATTTTATTCTTTGAGTCATAATTTCTCCATCTACATAATAGAGATAATACTAATTAGGCCTTATAAAACTCAGAGTTATCTAGAGGTGAATGAATTATCAGAAGTCCCACAAAGCACATTTTAGGGGCAGCTAGGTGGCACTGTGGATAGAGCACCAGCCCTGGAGTCGGGAGGACCCAGGTTCAAATCCAACCTCAGATACTTAATAACAATTACACAGCTATGTGACCTTGGGCAAATAACTTAATTCAATTGCCTTGGAAAAAAAAAAGCTTTAATGCAAACCTTGCCAAGACCAAGCTAAGGAGCCATGTTATTCAAAAGAGTCTCTTAATTCTGCATGCTTTCTATTTTGATTCTCTTGTGCTATCCATGGTTCCCTGCACCTTCCCATCAGTCTTTATTTCTGTACCAATAATATATGCTGTTCACTCTTTGCATACACCTTTCTAAAGGAGAGAGTTAGTGGAAAGCAGACATTTTTATAAAAAGAAAGAAATGGAGATCCTAAGGCAGTTAGGCAACTTGGGATAGCCAGCTGGGTTTTGTAAACTGCCAAGATACATAAAATGAACTATTTTACTTCCTCATCAAGCTGGTAATTTATTTTATTAGCTCAAAATATGCTATCATAGTTACAGGAAACTGAAATGTGAATATGGAAATTATATTTCCAATATGAGTAATCTTTATAAAAGTTAATAATGCATAAAACTGGACAATTACTTTTTTCCATAATGATCAATAGAAGCACATAAAATTCTATTCTTGCTACAGTTTGAATATCTACATACACAGAAGATAGATGCCATATTCAATACCATTCTATATCAAGAGTTCTCTAACAATATTAAAGACAGAAAAATTATTTAAATATTGAAAGAGAAAATTTACCTAATTTTTTCTATCAATATTTATGTAATGTCAACTAATGGGAGATTTTATGACATTATCTTATGTTTATAAGATCATTCTGATAGCTAATTTATTCCTTTTTCTCTGCTTACAAAACTTTAGGATAAAAGAATCCTCAGTTCCTATTTGGAAACCTATCTTTCCATTTTTATTCCGTCAATGTTTTAATATAGCATCAATATTTAACTACTCATTAAATGAAGTGTGAATTTTATAGTGAAAATGTCAGTCTTTGCAGTTCATTAAATTCATTTAAAGTATAGCTGCTTGATTTTTTTCCTGGAGGAATAAAAGGACTATTATAACTAATGGCATAAACTTTAAATTTAAGTATGTGTTTCCTTCAAAATTAACATTCAGAATTTGTAGCATTCTGTAAAGACTGAGAAACTATTTGTATCTTCTTGCATTTCCTTATTGACTGTCATTTTTATAGAGTATATAACTGTTTATCACAGTTGGATATGACCAGTAGAATGTCACTGAGGACATTAAGATGTCATACACTATTATGAATCTGTAGAATGCTTCATGTAATATTTTTTAAAAAAACATTATTTTGAACCATGGTACCAAGAAAAACAAACCCTAGACGATGTGAAAACTAATAACTCACAGAATCCAACTGGGCTTGAGAGTAGTCTATTTTTGTTTTATAAAAAAAAAATTAAGATAGATTGTTTGAAAGGAAAGGACATATTCAAAGCTAAAGTTTAGGAAATTAATTCCAATGAATTTTAGATACGTATTGTTCAAATAGTTAAATCCAGAAAAGTAAACATATAGTTAAAATAGATATATAAAAAGAAACTCAATAAGAATTTTTTAAAAATTCTTTAATTCAAAAATATTTTTAAAAGGAATATTAGACATGAACTTTCTCTTAAAATAGTTTTTTCCATTCCCAGAAACAAATGAATGGTATATACAACTCTTTCAATTTTTTTATGTGAAAAAATGGGATAAGTATAGAGAAGTGACAATTTCTACATTGGTGAAAACTTTCACAATAAATATCTAATAGCACTAAGCTGGAGGAAAGAGAAAAGAAGAAACTGGGTAAGGTGAATATAATGCTCTATGAGATTAAACATACAATCTAATTTTAAAACAAAACTTTCCATCAATATTTACTGAAGCAAATATTCAGCTGCTCTGAATAAAGGACTGTCAAAACTAATGAGAGATTTAAAAGATTGTCTAGTCCACCCCATCTCATTTTATAGAAGTGAAAGCTGAACCCAAAGATAGGAAATTACTTCCCCAAAATCAACAGCAATGACAAAGTCAAACAGAGAAAAATTTCTTGACATTCAGTACAATGTCTTCCATTACACCATGCTACAATTTTTGTGAATGTTTTTGTTTTCAAAATTTCTCATGGGAGAAATCTAGTCATTGCACTAACATTTTTAAATATGTCATAGACACAAAGGCAGAAATCAAGCTATCCATCTATTATCTCTTACTGTACTGTATAACCAAATCACCCCCTTTTCCAGTCATGTAAGACTGTAATGCCTATCACATGAACTTATCATTGGAATTATGCCACAACTAATTTATGTAAACCTTCCAAGAGTCTTTTGAAAGAGAGGAGTAGATAAACATATTCTTAAAGTTCTATCAAATAAAATTTTATATAGTGAACTGCATTTTCTTTATCATTTGACTAAAAGATTCCACTGCTAGATAGGAATCCAAGGAGATCAAGACAAAACAAATATCCCATATTTGCAAAGTATATTATGCAATACTTTCATGGTAACAACTCCTAGAAACAAAGTAGATTCCATAATCTGGGAAATGGTTAAACAAACTATGCTAAATTAATACAATGCCATATTATTGCCTTAAGGAATAATAAAGAATACAGAAAAGCATGAGAAGAATTAAGCACCCAAAAGTGTAAATGAAAATAGGCCCCCAAAAGAAATGAAAATTAATTCTACGTAAATTATTAATGTTCAAATTTGACCTTAGAAAATAGTTGAGAAAATTCATCACCTCTTCTTTTCAGAGCTAGAAGAACATGGATGTGAAACAATGTCAGACACATTTGATGAACTGATGTCTTTTGCTAAACTTTTTCCCTTTTCTTTATAAATCTTTTTTACAAGAGATTACATTCTAAGCAACAAGTATTATTAGAGATAAATTTGATATTAAAAGGTATCAATAAAAAGAAGATAATTTTATGCAAAGTACAAATTCTTCTTTAAATCAATATTATATGTACATATATTATGTTATATATTTATATTTAATGATCCCCAGAACTACTGAATATGTCTTCTACCATAATAATCACCATCTTCAGCAAAGAAAATATCAGTTTCTAAATCAATTCTAGTTTACCATAAATAGATTTTTCCCTGCTTTGTAAATTCAATAATAATAAAAATAGAATATCATTTATAAAAGTATCAAGTGATATTCATTTAAGTAAATAGTCTACTTTTTCCACTTCAGTTCTAAAATTTTGATAATTAAATTCAATATGTATGGATTAAGTATTTACCAGGTATAAAATATTGTCTTTAGGTGCAAGAGTAAATAAAATATACACTTATATCCCTATAGCTTTAAAATCTAGTAGGGTAATTAAGCCATGTACATATACAAAAAAATGACCCAAACAAGTGGGAAATATATAGGAAAGACCATGTAAGAAAAGCATAACTTGTTTTGAGAGCCCTAAGGAAGGATCTTACCTTATTGGAGATTTCAAGGAAAGTTTTAGAATGACAATGAACTCTGAGTTGAATCTTAAAGGATTGGTAAAATTTCAAGTATATTATAAAAATTAAAAATAAACCAATTCTAACTTGAGTACACTAAAGTGCCTGTGCCCAGCCCATAGTACCCAGTCATGCAATGATAAATGAGAACATGGTCAAAAAACGTGTGGTAAAAGTTAGGCTAATTGTTCTGACAAACCAGTTTATTCGATAAGTCCACAATCTATTACAATCAAGAATTAATATAATATTTTTAAAAGCCATTCATCTGAAAAGGGGAGAAAAGTAAAGTAATGGACCTCTTAGTGTATAAGGTGTCTAGACTAGTAAGATTTATTTCTTGTGGTTGTTATCTTACCAGGCCAAATTCTAACTAGTTATGCAACTAGGATGATGATAAGGAAGAGGAATAGGATGATGATGATGATGATGATGATGATAGCATTTATGTTGCCCTTTAAAGTTTTCAAAGTTCTCTAAAAGTATTTGATTTAATCCTTACAATATTCCTGGAAGATAGATGCTATTATTATATCTTTTTTTTATAGATGAGACAGCTATTATAAACAGCCCAGGGTTACATAGCTAGGAAGTATCTGAAGAAGATTCAAACTCAAGTCTTCCTGACTCCATGTCCAGTGGTCTAGCTACTGTACCGCTAATTGCCCAAAAGGTATAATTTACCATCTCCAAGTTCACAAGCTCTATATAGAGGAGCAAAAAAATTACAAACCCACAGCTACTGAAGACTGTGCTTGTGCCTTTAGTACCCATTACAGGATCTATAACATAGTATGTCCATATTAAATGCTTATTGACTGATTACTTGATGCCATTGTCTTTTGCCACTCAAAACAGTGAAATCATAGAGAATATATCTGTCTTATATCTTTACAAGTTGATGTTTATGAGTATGCCTCCCTCCCTACAAATGACAAGAACAGTCATCCCTCTGACAAGTTTGCAAAAGGTAGCAGGGGAAGGATGGGCCAGGACAGCAGTCTTTTTCCCTCATATTCAGAATCTTCAGTTCTTTGCAAAGTATTCACTGTAAAAGATAACTTTTAAAATTAAATGTGTTGATTCAAGTACACCAAGAAGTCTATGTTCTAGGGACAATACACCCAAAAGGGAAGCCAAAATTAAGATGCATCAAGTTCAAAACATTTGTCATTGATTTACACTCCCAGAAACTGAATGGATTTAAAGAAAAACATTTCCCAATAACCAATGTCATCAATTGCTAGATGATTTAAAAGTTCTCTCTCTCTCTCTCTCTCTCTCTCTCTCTCTCTCTCTCTCTCTCTCTCTAAATATATATATATATATATATTTAAAATTTCAAAGGCATTTGGCTTTTATTTTTAATGTTGTTCTTCAAAAATAAGCAATTCTACAGTTGTCTATATCACTCAAAGTAATTACTTTTTTTTTAAAGAAAAGTTCCCTAAAAATCCAATGCTTATCAGTTTGTCTTTGAATATAGGGTGTCCCAAAAGTATTAGTTATAAAACTTTTATTGAGCACCTAGGTGGTTCAGTGGTTAGACTACTGGGCCTGAAGTCAGGAAGACTTATCTTCTAGTCTTAGATACTTCCTAATTATAAAATTCCAAGGAAGTCATTTAACCCCATTTGCCTCAGTTTCCCCATCTGTAAAATGAGTTGGAGAAGGAAGTGGCAAAACACTCCAGTATCTTTGTCAGGAAAGCACCAAATGGGAGTCACAAAGAGTTAGGTACAACTGAAATGACTGAAGAACAACAAGAACAGCATAGGGTAAGATTTAAAACTGCACTGAGACTTTTAGGAATGTCTCAGCCCAGATGTAATTCTTGAGAGATCTCATCAAAAAATTAAGACATATAATATTAGGGGGTGGCTAGGTGGCGTATTGGATAAAGCACCGGCCTTGGAGTCAGGAGTACCTGGGTTCACATCCAGTCTCAGACACTTAATAATTACCTAGCTGTGTGGCCTTTGGCAAGCCACTTAACCCTGTTTAGCTTGCAAAACCCTAAAAAAAAAAAAAAAGACATATAATATTAAACAATCAGAGTTTTCTTTTGGGGTTTGCTCCACCCCAGATAGAAATCCATCAATTATTCTCACAAATCAATCTCAATTCTAGAGAATAATGAGAGATCAGGAATGGAGGAGGGGTCAAATATGTAAAATCATCAACAACAACCAAATAATAACCTAAGGGAAAAAGTAAGAGAAACAAAAGATAAGGTTCTATTGAATTAAATATTCTTAAACTAGCCAACAGTGCATAAAAGATTGGCAAATTCTCTCCCTTCTAAGCCAAATGACATCTGGAGGATAAGAGTTCACTGTCTGTGAGATAATGAATTCACAGACAAAATAAATGTTAATGATTTCATTTATCTCATTCTTGAATATATCTTACAGTAGGAGTTACCATTCTTTTTGTGAAGAACTCTTTTTTTTTCTTCTATATTGAAAACAGGGAGAGAGGATAAAAAAAAAGGAAGCATAGGCAACATTCTAGGTTGTTGCTACTTTTCCTGATAAGAAACTGAGATAGCAGTACAAAGGTCCCTGGGAGAGGTAATCCACTTGAAGATTCACCAGATATGGTTTTCTTTGGCCCTAATGGAAAATTCTACAATTTGGAAAACCCTGCCCCACAGAATCCATTACCTTGGAATCTTCTCTATGAAAAATAATACTGTAGGATGTCTTGTGAAAAAAAAAACACATTGGATAACAATTAACTGACCTATACAACATTAAGTGTAGGGATTTATACTTATTGGACAATCAATAAATATTCATTGAATGAATGAACCACTTAATAGACTGATATGGAAGACTGATAACAAGCAGAGATATTGAGTCATCCTCTCAAGTTCATTCATTACATTAAAATAGCTGGGAAAAAAAAGAAGAAAACTCAAAATTTCTGACACTTGGGTCATATTTATACTCAAATAATTGAACTATAGTAGTGCAGAACCAGTCATTTTAGTTGTCTTCACAATTCATCCAGATAGCTGTATGATTGATTCAACTGCAGTAAATATAGACAGATGGCATTGCCTGGACAAAAAGAACCAAATTCACCAGATCTGCTGTGTCATTGATCTAATTACTTCTATCATGTAGACATAGCTGTTTTCTCCATAGTCTGCATAATCATAACATTTATTTTATTTAAATAATTTTATTAAACCATACAGATTTCATTCAAGAATTATGAACAGCCAGCAAGTTCGAGTCAGGTATGTTTACATCCACGTGTGTGTGTGTGTGTGTGTGTGTGTGTGTGTGTACTAAAACCTGGTACAAGCTTCTCTACTAAATCTACCAAATTTTAGAAGCAGTTCTCAGCACTATGTATCAGTTTTCCCAGATAATTTGTGACTCGGTCACAAAGATTCATTTTAGCTCTGTCGAGCCCTTGAGAAATGACTGCCCTATATTTAGACAAATGCCCTTTATAACAGAGGAAGAACTCATCCCAGTTAACATTTTCCAAATGACAAAATCAAAAGATGTAACAATAGAAAGTTTTAGAAATTTTCCCACTGGATGTACCTTAGATATAATTTAAAGGATTCATTTATCCAACTCATCCTACCAGATACTGACATGACTCTCAAAACAGCCTTGAGTTAAAATATTGGCAAACAAGGTACTTATCTTCCTGTATAGATCTTATTGTCCCATGTGCAAAAACCTGCCCATGAGTTCTATCCTGGAGTGGGAAAGTGGAGACTACCAGTTTGTAGAACTAGTTGGGGCCATTGAAAACCTTTAGGATCATAAAGTCTAACTTTTTATCATCAGAATAATCTACCAAATTTTAAATGCAATGTACATAGATTGTTTTTTTAATAATGATTACCACAATAATGCTAGGAAGCATATTTACAGTAAAATTTCTACTTATGTAACCGACAAGGTCTTGTAGCATCCCAGAGGATAAAACATGTAACTTGTATAGGAAAATTCCAGAATGTGATTAAAAAATTTTCATTCTTAATTTATCAGAGCCATTCATCAGATAGATCATTAGCAAAAGTAGTCTCTATTTGGTAAGGGATCCCCAGTCAAATATGTAATTTTTTCATTTGCATACACCATATATGTGTGAGCATTCGCAATGGGCTTCTTGAAATGATAAATTATGATGACAAAATCAATAAACATTTAATATGCACCTACTATGTGACAGGCAAGAGGCTAAAAAAAATCATTGTCCTCAAGGAGCTTTCAGAGCTAATGGGGGAGATAACATGTAAACAAATATATACTAAGCAAGCTATACAATATACTGGATAAACAGAAAATAAATAAAAGAGGGAAAGCATTAGAATTATGAGAAATTGGGAAGGTTTGCTGTAGAAGGGTTTTGGTTAGAATTTTAATTAAAACTAAGCTGAGGAGATCCAACTAGAACTAAGTCCTTGCCTGCCTTGAACTCAAAAAAAAAATCCTCAGAAAGTCCAAACTATATAGTAATGACTACAGTTACTCCTAGAAAACTAAAATGCTAAAAACATAGCCAAGAAATCGAACAGGACTCAATCTAGCTATTAGATTAGGGTAGGTACCACTAGAGTACAATGAACAATTAGGTGAGAGAGACAGAGTAAAAAAGAAAAACTTTTTCAAAAAATATTATTAAAATGTTTGTAATTTTTAATATTACTTTTGTAAGGCAGGCATGGTAATGACAGAAAATTGGATCCTCATGGAATGTACCTATTTTATGGTAAGTCAATTTTATATGTTACATTCAATAACACAAAGAGGGCTCCATTTTTTAAAAAAAAATACAAGGGAGGGCATCACAATTTTTAAACTTTTTATAGCATGTTCCAATGTATTTACCCATCTCTGCTGTTACTTAACATGAACAAATAGAATGAAGAAGCCTAAGGTGATATCACTTAAATAGATGATCATTAATTCAAAGCTTTGAAGAAAAGTCAATTATTTTTGGAAAGGAACTAACAGACCAGACCAGGTAGGAAGGTAACTGGAGGATATAATGAGGATAAAACTCATCAGACTTAATGGGCCTAAGGGAGTGCAAGAGATAAAAAGGAAGTTATGGTGGATGGAGAAGTATAAACTTTTTTTTTTTAATTACACATTAGAAAGTTAACTAAAGATCAACCAAAGGCCAAAGTAAATAAAGTTTCCTCATAAAGAACTTTGAATCTCTCAGATTGCTCATTATTTAAAGTTAGGAATTGATAGATGCTCTAAAAATTATGCTATCTGTAAATCCTACAAAGAAAACATGTCTAAATATTAGGTAGGTTTTTTCCTAGAATGGCAAAAGAGAACATTGCAACTTTAGAAACTGATGCAATGGATATTATAATTTTCGGAGAAAATTTGAGCTCCAGAGGAAAAGGAAGATCAAAAAGTTAAATAGTTAATACACTGGATTTTTACTTCAATAGGTATTCATCAACTTCCATGTATAATACAAAACATCATGCTAGGCACTTTTTTCAAGCCAATACTCTAGCTTATTTGGTAAGTTTATGAATAAAGATCTCAAACTTGCCTCTCCCTCCCTCTCTAAACTCAGTCTCAACCCTTTGCTCTCTCATTCCCCTTATATCCTCTAGAATTGCTCTTAACCCTTATTTTGAACTCATTATATTGTAAGAGTGGATTTATATTCAAGTTCAAGTTATATTATATAGTCTCCAACCCTGATCTTCAGTGGTTCTGTTTCTCCTCTGCCATTTCCCTTCTCTCTCTAGATTTTTCTAATATACTCTATGATGACCTTGGATCCTAAATTCTAAATAAAGTTGAAGTCTCTTCTGTAAGATACTTATTACCTTGATTAAGACATAATTGATTACTACAAAGAAGAAAAGAAAATCAACCACTAATAAAAATTTTATATCTCCCAGAAGAGGGAAAACAGGTATAGACTAGAAGTTCTCAAAGTAGAGTTTAGCAACTCAAGGAGAACCTTTTGGTAGATCTATGAGGTAAAAACTATTTTTCATCATAATACTAAAATATTTTAACTTTGAATATAGTAAATACAAATAGATTCAAGCACATAAATAAAATTTTGAAGCAGGGGTCCTCAATAACTTTTAAGAATTATAATATTCTTGGGGCAGCTAGGTGGCGCAATGGATAAAGCACCAGCCCTGGAGTCAGGAGTACCTGGGTTCAAATGCAGTCTCAGACACTTAATAATTACCTAGCTGTGTGGCCTTGGGCAAGCTACTTACCATTTGCTTTGCAAAAAAAAAAAAAAAAAAAAAGAATCTTAAAAAAAAGGGAATTATAATATTCTTACCTTACACTCTGAGACCAAAAAGTTGGAAAACTGTTGGCATAGTAGAGTCAGACAACCTGGATTCTAAGCCCTACCACTTACTACTTTTATTACTTTGACCACCTCTTTGAACTCTATTTCCTTACCTGAAAAACTGAAGGGTCAAAAGCACTGATTTGTTTTACTTGTCTATACTTAACTGTTACTAGTACTTCCTTTAATGAGAAAGTGAGTTAGAAGGTGAGAGCAATGAAAAAGAAAAAAGCATCAATAAATATTCTTCAGATATAAAAAAGAAAAACAAAAAGTTCAGAAGGGATATAAACAGGGCAATTTTGCTACAAGCATGTTTTATACACATATATACACATATAAGCAGATTCATATATAATCTTCCTTATTGTTCTTTTCATATTTGACATTTTTTGTTAGTTGATGATTGTTAAGTTCATAAGATACTTTTTTTTTAATTGAAGGGGCTAGTTGGAAATTAAGATTTCCAAAATCACCTTCCCCTATTTACTCAGTTCATTATTCCTTTTAAAGTAATATAATTCTCAACCCAACTTGGAACCTAAGATCAGTTATTTCCACCCATCACTACCACCATTAATACTATAAAACCATTCACCCCTTTAAAATTTCACCATACTAATCCTTAAAGTTGCCATCTCCATTGTCAAAATTTCTGGGTTGCTCCCAAGTAACTAAGTACTTCTGGAAAAAGTCATGAAGTCATTCTAATGGAGACCAGGACAAATCCATGGTAAATTCAATCTGTCTTCACTGTGCTCAGTGGTCCTTTTATTGATCTGACTCCCTATCCAATTCCATACAAATGAACCTCCAAACCTTTTCTTTATCTTATCTTAAATTCCCTAATCTTCCTCCTTCTCCCACTTTCTGCTTTTCTTATTAGAACATGTAAACACAGAATTTTGATGATGATGATGGTTTCTTCCTTCATTCTGTAAGAAGACCATGAAAGGGGTGGCTAGGTGGCGTAGTGGATAAAGCAATGGCCCTGGAGTCAGGAGTACCTGGGTTCAAATCCGGTCTCAGACACTTAATAATTACCTAGCTGTGTGGCCTTGGGCAAGCCACTTAACCCCATTTGCCTTGTTAAAAAAAAAAACCCTAAAAAAAAAGACCATGAAATCAGGGAGGTAATACCATGTCGAGTACACAAATTGGATTTGAGTGAGGGGGCTGCTGTGCTAAGTTACCTGCCTCACTTTCTCTCCAAAGTCATCTGGATCCAGTGACCAGATATGAATCATGAGGACTGGAGATGGCCCTAGATGTGAAGCAATCAGGAGTAAGTGACTTGCCCAAAGTCACACAGCTAGTGAGTATCAAATGTCTGAGATTGGATTCAAACTCCCTTCCTCCTGACTCCAAGACCAGTGTTCTATCCACTGCCCCATCTAACTGCCCCACAGTCACAGAATTCTAGAGATGAAAGAAGTAACCATCTTATTTTACTCGTAAGGAATAAAAAAGAGGGGAAATATGACATGCCAACACTTATAGCTAATAAGTATAGCCAGAACTAGAAATCACATCTCTTGACTATAAGCTCTACTAAATGATCATACCAGGAAGAGAAACAGTGAGGGGCTCAGGGAAGGGGTGGAAGCCGAGAGACAGAGACAGAGAGAGATGGGGAATGAGGAAACTTTTGTTGCCCACAGATATTCTGCCTAAACTCATTATCCAAGTGAGCATACTCTCATACCCTTTGACGTTACCTATCCCAGTGATACTAAAGCCTTCTCCCCTACTTTGGCCATCTTTCTGCTCCATCATTCTTCACTTCAACTATATATTCTCCCCAATATAGAATTTCTTTCATTTTATAACTTTTATAACTTCCTCTCTTGCTCCTTCCATTTTTGACACTAACTTACTCCAGATGATTCTGGAGGAGACAGTGAAGCTAGTGACCTTGCACAGCACCCTCACTTAAATCTAATTCACTTGCATATCACAGGATCACCTCCCTGAGGTCATGGTCTTCTTCAAGAATGAAGGACAAACAACACCTACAATGTCATTGAGTTCTTGGTCATCCTTTCTAATATTGGTTACATTTCCTCTCATACTTCTAAACTCATTGATCCTGATGGAGGAGTCTGACTCTTCCTTGCTTCTCATTCCCATTTAAAATCTTCTACTATAATCACAAAGCAACTTATCTTTTGGGGTTCAGTATACCCAAATTTTAATTAGTGGCTGTGATATACTGATACCCATGATATTATCCCTCCTTTCTCAATTCAGTGGCTGGCTCACAGTCTCTTTTGCCTCTCCCCTATACCTGCCCTTATTCTAAGGGACTTCAACAAACATGCTAATGTTTCTTCAAACATAGTAATTTTCCAGTTCCTCTTTCTACTCAGTTGCTATGAGCTATTCCTCCATTTCACTTCAGTGAGGCAAAGAATGGTCAATACCCTTATGCTTGCAGTTGCCCATAAATATCCCACTTCCACATTTTAAAACAGTGAAATTCTTTTATCTGGACATCATTTATTCCACTTTTTGCCTATACCCTACTACTCCAAAAACCATTCTTTTTCTTCAACACACCTGTACAATCCCTCCCCTTGCCCATCCTTTCCCTGGTCATGACTCCTTCTCTAGATATATTCTCTTTTCTCATCATTCTCAACTCTTTAGTGAAACAGTCCATGATACACTATCTTCTACTTCAGAATTATTTGACTCTCCATGTTATATAGCTGACCATGCTTGCCAAACCCCAATCCAGTCATTCCAATTATCTGATCCTTTGTTCTTGCTCATAAACAGCTGAACAGAGTTGGACAAAGTCATGAAAACATGCTGACCAGGACCACTACACAGTTATGTTATTTAATCTCAACTGAGTCCTTACTGTAGCAAGGCAATTCTTCTGTTTCTCCACAATTCTCTATCCCAGTTACACAAGCTGTTTCATACCTCTTCTCTTTTCAAGTCACCCTCTACATGCTCAGCTAAAGACCTCAACTTATACTTACCCTGATTAAAAAAATTAAGGGCAGTTTCTGAAAGTTCCTTCTGTTTTCTTTCCTCCTCATCTTACATCCCCATGGCATCATCATCTCCTAACATCTACTACTTAACTCCAGAATATGATGAAGACCTGGCCCTTCTCTTTGCCAAGAACCTTTTTATTTCTACTCTTTATCCCAAATCCTCTTTTGGTTTCTAGTATATTGCACCTACAATTTCCCTCTTTCTTTCTCTTATCTGCAATCTTTTCCGATCTACTGATTGATAGGAAATGCTGACAAATATCACAATCTTCATATCCTTTTAAAAAAAACTCTCACCAGATCCAAACATTGTTGCTAGCTATTTTCCTGCAATTCTCTTCCCCTTTTCAGATCACCACTTTAAAAAAGCCTTAGCGTGTCTACATCCTCTCTTCTCTTCTAAACTCTCTGTAGTTTAGCTTCCAATCTCACCATTCAAGTGAAACACTCTCCCCAAAGTTGCCAATAATACTTTATTTTGTAGAGTTTTGTTTGTTTTGTTTGAGACAATTGAAGTTAGGTGACTTGTCCAGGATCACACAGCTAGTAAATGTCGAGTGTCTCAAGTCAAATCGAATAGTCATTGAATGGTCTTTCCTTAATCATCATCTTTCTTAACCTCTTGGCAGTATTTGATACAACTAATCAACTTCTCGAAACTCATTTCTCTCTGTTTCCATGACACTATGCTCTTCCCCATCTATTTATCACAGTCCTTTGATGTATCTTCATCAATGCCACTCCCCTTAAAGATGATTGCATCTCAAATTCTATTCTAGACCATTCTCTCTTCTCTATATTCTCTCACTTGGGGATCATAGCTCCCATGTTTTCAAGCATCATCTCTAGGCAAATGATTCTCACAGATCTATTTGTGAGCCTGGTCTCCCTCCTGAGATTCTGCCTTTATGTTGGCTATAACCCCTTCCTGGAATGCTTTACCTTCAATTCTTAACATTCCTAACTTCATTTAAAACTTAATTCATGTTCTATCTCATCCAGAGGACTTTTCCTAATCCTACCTTCTTCTCTCCTCTTGTATCCCCTGCTCTCTGTAGTTGCTAGTGTCTTCTCCTCTAAGGTTATACATACGCTATTAAATATATATATATATATATATATATATATATATATATATATACCTATTTATTTACATGTGGCCTTCCCCATTAGAAGGTAAAGTCCTTGAAGACATCACTGCTATTTGCACTTTTTCTATGTAGCCCAGTGTTTAGCACAATTCCTGTACATAGCAAGCCTCTATAAAAAGGTTTTTCTGACTGCCAAAAATCAAGAAAGATTTTTATCTATCTTCCTCAAAATTATAAAAGCTTTCTGTATCTTAATTTTTCTCTCAGAAAAGACAGTTTTATCTCAGGAAAAAAGGACAATTATAAAACTCTTCCATCTGTAATGTTGATTCTATCTATTAAAATACCTTGCTCCATCAGGAAGACCCTTATATCCTTCTTGGATTTTCAACTGATCCCTTTCCATTGTCTTCTCATTATATTCAGCCATACTCAAAAATATCCTATTTTGACTCTGTTGCTTCCTGCCCTACTCAAAAATCTTTAAAATAATTTCTCACTGGGCATCAAATAAAATCCAAATGTAATGACCTAGCACCTTTCTTTTTCAATATTTCTTTTTCAATATTCTTCCCTTTAAAAATTCTTTACCAAAAATAAGACGTCTACTCAATAGCCCTCAAGCATGGTATACAGATGCCTACTACTAGACCTTCAGTTATGTCATTGTCCCTTCCTATAATATTTTTTACCTTCCTCTCCATTTACCTAATTCTTATCCTTCAAGGATTACTTTAAATCTAACCATCATTCTTTGACTATTACAACCCCAAATAGGTCTTCCTCCTTGAATTCCTAATAGCACTTACTGTTTTTCCCAGCCACATACTATCCAATGGGCAGAATACTATCTTTTTTGTTTCTATGGCCTCTTTTTCTAAACTTAGTCTCTGTAGTACCATCATCAAGCACAATTCTTTGAACACAAAAGATGGTCAAAACATATTTTCTGTTGCTCTTCATGATTTTACAAGTCAATATTACATAGAAATAGGATGACCTCTTAGCATTCATCTTACATTGATTGCATAGATAACAAAAATCCACAGAAAATCCCAAACTTCAGTTTATTCAGGTTCAACTTATTCTTCACTGGACTGCTAAGTAGAAGTAAAACAGACAAAAGGGACTGGCTGTGTAATTTTATTATAGAAGAGGAGAATGAAGTGAAAAGCATGCAAGTATACAGTGCCACTGAACCAGAAAAAAATATTAACTAATATTTTTTCTATAAATTCCATTTTCAACAAATCATGCTGCTATCCAAAGAGCTATCCAGCCTTTGGCATTTGGTTTCCTACCTCCTATAACTAAAAATATCCTTATGAAGTAGAGAACTCTTATAACACTTCAGTAACACATCATACAAAATCCCGGCCTGATTACAGTATGATCTGGCATAGGAAACCTGCTGAAAATCCAACAATATGGTTCAACTGTTTATGCAATATTAACTACTCAGATAGATTATTTCATGGGTTGCCATAGTCAATGAATCCATCATCTATTGACTATGCTGCTAGTGATGGCTTCTCCAGTCTTAGCCTCACTTAGGCTTGTGCAATTTGCTATTGTGATCATACTAAATATTTTTCTAGCATTCAGAGATAGCATTCTGTTGACATAGCCTTCAAGAATCCAGGGTCAAAGTCTACTATAGAAAGATATCAAAGTACTATAAATAAGATAGTATGATGAGTTAGTCAATTAGCACATTTTGGATAACTATTGCAAATAACTAAGAAACTCAACCCAGAACCAAACAGAAAAAATTAGGCAGGATTGCATTTGAGAAATAATATAGTGTACTCATATCCTCATGCACATACACACACACACACACACACACACACACACACACACAAAGAGAAATGCATAATGGACAAAAATTCGGTCATGGTGTTAAGTAATCATGGAGTTAGAATTTGGTTCAATTCCTTCTTCCAGCTCAGGCCAGCTCTATGAACCTGGGCAAGACATTTTAACATTTCAACAATACAAATGATTCTCTCAAGCTGCAGAGCAAATGCCAACCTGATAGAGAAAAGAGTTTCTTCATGAAAAATTGCCTACACCAATGAAATCAGAAGTCTATTAAAAAGAAAATTACTGGTGATGCTATATGACTGTGGATCATGAATACCAAAATCTTATAGGAAGAAAAATCTCAGGTAACCCAAAGGGAAATGGAGAAATAGTCAGCCAATCAGGATGAGTTGAGGAGGAAAAGTAGGCTATCACATTTTGCCAAGAGAACTTATTTTTTTTTCCATAATTTCTTGGCTGTTATCAAGGAAATGTACACTCAAAAGAGGGTGGGAAAGTTTTGTACTAGAAGTGAGAGATAACAGATGGCCAGGCCAAATACTGCACAGGCACTCACAAAACATTAAAAGACCTCAAGCAAAGCCTCAATAGATGAGGAACCATTAATTATAATCTGTATCAGTAGAAGAAGCACCTATAATCAATAAGGGGTATAATATATTGGAATACTTTAAAAAGTGATGACCATAACTACCTTTTCCATACTCAATATCAATCCTCTTAAGATTGTTTCTTATTAAGCATACAATAAGATAAGGTTATGAAAATATTTCTTCTTTAAACCACTGTTTACATGGCATAATAGAATTTGAAAATGTTGACTTAAAGACATATACCATTCAATAACGTAAGTTTATTGGCAATCATTAACCATCTATCAAAGACTGAAATTATTCTTTATGATTAAATGGGTTCTAGTGAGAATCGATTACTTAAAAGAATGATTTTTTGCTATTTTTTTTACTTATTTGGAAATAGGAGAGTAAATGATGATGTTATTCAGTCTATGAGAAGAACAATGACATATTAAATATTGAGTCAGCATAAGAACCAGGAAGACTTGGTCTGGGAGAACCAGACCTTACTTTGGTATGCATTGCCTATAGGAACCCAAGCAAATCATTTATGCTTTCAAAGCTAACATGCCAAATTACATTGGTAAAAGGAAGTTCTTATTGTAAGCTCCCCATAAACAACAAAATCAGTCTCCTACTCAGTATTCAGAATACCACAAATTTATTGCCTCTTTATGACAGGCATGTTAATAATATCTTTAGGTATAAGTGTAGAGATAACTGAAAAAAGTTGGAAGACCTGTTAAAGGAAGCTGGGTGGAATTCAAACTGAGCTCTGCACAAGTCGTTTAATCTCCATCTGCCTCAATTTCTTCAACTGTAAAATTGGGATAAAAATAGCATTTACATCCCAGTTAAATGTTGGGAAAAACCAAGTGAGATGAATACAGTTGTCTAGAACTTCATAGTTGCTTAATAAATACTTCCCTCCTGTCGGTCCATTATTCCTCAAGTATAGAAGGATTCAGAACTTGAGCATGGACTAAACTTACACTTTGAGTATGTGAAGTTCCCATAGAAGCATGAATCCAAGACAGCAAGAAACTTAGGCAATCATTCTTGCAATAATTCCTTTAAAACTAACAGTTTTCTCAATTTTGTTTCTCCTATACTAGGATTCGACATTAAGAAATAATAGTTGCCTATTATTTACAAGTTTATAATTTTTTTAATTATCTTGTTTCCCTGCCTAGGAATGATTTACATCAACTTAAGACTATATTATTCATTTGACAAAATATAAAAACCCAAGCTGCCAAATCAGAATTATAATCAGATAAACCATCTGCTTCTACTTGCAGCCAAAACATTCCTGATAATGAAGTGAAGTAATGGTCCAGAGTTTTAAAAGCATATATTTTGTGAGTTTGATTCTGTTTTTATACTTATATACAAATATAAATGATTTATCTAATTAATGATATAGCAATTTACAAAACTTCAAGAAAGAGAACCTGGGTCCTGCTTTGTAGACTTAACACTGCACAAGGTGAAGTACTATTTACCTTTCCTTGCCTGCTCTACTCGTCAGTTACTCTAAATTCCCTCCTAAGAACAGCATGGCACCTCCAACATTGATGGAAGAGCAGCCTAAGAAGAGTTTATCTTGCTTTTATGTCCTTCTGACTTGCTATTTTTCTGGCTCATAATTTCTCTACAAAGAGATGGATCAGTATTTGATTTCATTTGAAAGGTGTTCCTTTAATCTGAAAATTGAAAGAAAAAATGTACTAATACTATTTTTTTTAAAATTTAGTCCTATAAAAGTAAAGAATAGAATATATTTAAATAAAAACTTGATTTAAACAGGAATGAAATACAATAAAGGATGTCCCAAAAGTCTTAATGACATTTTAGGTTTTTAATAACTTAAAGTTTCAGGTTTTAATAACTTAAAAACATACACTTTTGGGACAATCTGGATGAAGTATTATTAATAATGCAGTTTACAGCTTAAATACCTTTAAACTGTACTAAGACCCTCTCCCCATACATAAACTAATTCATGGGTTGATGCTGGCAACATTTTGATATATTCAAAAAATCTGCTTGAAAAGAGCCACAATCACATCTACCAAGACCCAGTTCCACCACTAACTATTATGACCATGAGCAAATCACTTAGCTTCTCTAAAATCTTAGTTCCTTCATTTGTACAATAGAGAGAAATGTGTAATCTCTAAGGACTTTTTTTCAATTCTGACATTCTATGACTATCTTCTGATAACATCATCTGCTACATCCTGTTTTCTATTCCATCCTAATTCAAAGCCATTTCACTCCTCATTTTCTTCTGCTTTAAACCTATTCACTCCCCACTTCCACTTTCAACATTCTTCTTGCCTTCCTATTCGAAAACACTTTATATAATACATTTTTGCCTAAAAATCAGGTAAGAGACATCCAATATTAAAATAAATTATCTCCTTGTTTATTTGTATACTCAGCTGTTATTGGTGAACAGCCCCGGTTATGGCATAGAGGGGAAAGAAAATGACAAGTTGGGTCAATGGGTATTCTATTCACTTGAACAAAACAAGCCTTTTAAAAATCCATAGGTACTAGTTTCAGTGGAAATTCTCTTCAAAAAAAAAGGTGTTCAAACAGAGAGATGTTCACTAGAAATCAAAATGGAAATTAGTCCTTCAGAAATATAGAAGACTTGTAGGTTTAAACATCAATGACTAGTTCATGAATTATTAACTAATCTGAATGATCTTGGCTATATTTTATGTGAAGTCATTTTCTTACTTGTAGTGACTCTTGAACACTCAGAAATTTTTTCGCCATTCTTCATAGATACAGTTCATTTTCATTGACACTGACATTCTAAAATGATCTTAATACAGAATGTAAAGGTAATAAACATACATGTTTGTATAAACATATGTATGCATGTATGCATATACATATATAAATATATACATATATATGAAACACACTGATATTCAAAAAAGTATGTAAAATCTAATGTTAGGTTTCACAAATCAATTTTTAAAAAATACTTTTATTTACATTAAAGTAGGAATTCATAGTTGTATATATCTGAAATCACTGAGACTATCATTAAACAAGAGATCACAAGAAAAATTTCCTCAGATTGGTTTTCCACAAGCTAAAAAGTCAAAACAAGTCACAAAACTTAAATCTTAAGAGAATCAAAAGTAAAATTATTATTAAATGTGAGACATATTAATATGTTGATGAGTGGTAACTTTTAAATGTTCATCATAAGCCTCAATACTCACTCATTCAATGAGTATTATCAAAAAAACTATATATTTGAAGTTCTTAGAAAAAACTTTAATATGTAACTAAAACTACTATATATGCAAAATACTGAAATTCAACTTTTTCTTTTATATGGCATTTTTGTCAAAAAGAAATGTTTTGAAAATCAACCTTAGTAAACCTTCAGTGACAATTTATAGAACACAGGTGGGTTCCTAGGAAACTCCTTAAGTTAAAGGTGGTAAAGGAAATCTGGTTCATTTTGAAGAAGTCTATATTTTGTTCTGCTTTATGGTTAGTGGAAAGTAAACACAAATATCACCTAAAATAATCATAACCTTTGGATTTCCAATATTAGTCAATTTATCTAACTTTTATCCCGCAAAAACCAGATTTGGAAATTACTCAGAAAGCAACTTATTTCAGAAAGAGCTTGTGTTAAGAAAACATGACTATAATCCAACTGGTGCCATTACTCCTAAAAGTTGTATAAGTATTTCAAAAACTGCCTCTTTTCAAGTTTTATACATCACTTCTGAAATTAATTGTCCTAATTAACCTTCTCCACCCCTTCCCTCCCCCCAAAAGAATACCAAAAAACACCCACAATTTCCTGCATATATTCTATGATCTTCTGAAGTCCCCTTGGGATCCTTTCGAATACAGATTTTGCACGCATTGCAGTGACTGGGCTAATATAATAGGTTTCTATTTTGGTGTCATTCAAGAGATGCTGATCTTAAATCAGGGAAAGAAGTAGTCACTTCATGAGAGGTAATGGATTCTAAAATAATTACATGCAAGATATACAAGCTCTGTATAATACAAGATAAGTTGTAAATGATAAATAACACCCTTCTAGAAAATTAGCTTAATCCTCAAAAATAATAAATGCATATTTAATTACACTGTGTGCACATCCTGAGATTTTTGAAACATTCGGTAAGGTGATTAATCAAAAGTCAAAAGATAGAAGAAGGTAAGCCTTAACTCTAGCCAGAAGGCCTTCTCTCCCTTTTCTGTATGTTAAATACATCACAGGAGCCCTGCACATTTCCCCAGCAACCATAGAAGACAACCATTTAATCATTTCTTAGAAAGTCAGTACTAAAGTACTAAATCGAGAAAAAAAAAACAATAAGCAATGCTACAGTAGCGGCTAGTTGTATCTAGACACAGCAAATTATTTCCTCCTCAAGAAAAAAATTCCTTCTCTTCCTGTTATTTATTCAGTAGTCTTGTATAGCACCTTTCTTTCTGAAGATTCCTGATTTCCTCCTCTGTTATACAAATAATCATAAACAAACTAGGACTTGGAAAAAGGGGCATGAAGCAAGGAGGGGACCTACATTTCAAGGCATATGTTGATCTAGAGCACCTTTTCTTCCCTAACTATCCCACATAGGCTCATTTTCTCAAAAGCTCCAACATGAGTTTAGCCAACAGAGCCTCCAGGAGGAACATAAATTGTTAGGATTCCGGCTGCACATGCGTGAGGACAGGAGTGTTCACGCATCGGGGGCTTTTACCCCATATTAGTTTCTTAAGTTTGGATCAAGAGATTAAACGCTGTGGTTGCAACTGAACCGGGGCACAATCATATTAACAAAAATCAAAACAAACAAAGAAACCAAAAGTAAATAAAAAGCCCTAAGCTAAGCTTTAAGAGATACTTTGCCCAAAGCCGATATATCTCAGTTTTAGAAGCCAAACCAAAAAAGAAAAAAAAAAAACCTGCTGATCAAGTGAATAAGTGAGGCAACCAGAGGAGCCACTACCACTTTTCCCCATTCAAGCTCGACCTGTTCAAAAGTTTGCTCCTTTTCATAGCAAAGACACTAGAACAACCAGTCTTAAAAGATAATGTTTAGGGGCTTTTCTAGATTAATGCCGACAGGGGCACTGGTACAAGTCTGTGATGCTGGGCAAGCCAAGAAGAGGGGGGAAAGGCAACAGGAGAGCGGGGACAGTGCCTCCTCTAGGTTCTGTCCAGCGCCGAAGCACACTGTGGGCGCCTAATGTGTTTACTAATAACAGTAAATATAACAAAGAAGAATCACGCTCCCCCTTCCAGTTCCTTCAGGCTGGTCACTGGACAGGGTTTCTTTCCTCGCAGCTCAGTCAGAGCTCAACTACTCTGGGGTAAATAAAGGGGAACAGAAAAGGAGTGCAAGTAACAGGAGGAGGTGGAAAGGAGGATAAGGAAGGGGTGGGGGGAAAGAAGCTAAGAAGGGGGTGCAGAAAAAAAGCCAGAGAAGGGGTGCAGGATAAAGCAAGGAAGGAGGCTCAGAAAGGGGAAAGGGGTGTGGGAAGCCGGGGTTACAGCGAATAAAGGAGTATGTAGAGTGAAGTAGAACAAGGTAGAAATAGAGCGAAAAGAAAAAGGAAGACATGGAAATTTAAAAAAAGTGAGGAGGCGAGGAAGAAAGCGCGGTGGAGCCGGAGTGGAAGGATGAGGAAGGGGAGGGGAGGAACAGGCACAAGTCCCTGGTCCAGCACCGAGAGGAAGCCCCTGCGCCCCCTCCCGGACCCCCGCTTCCCCCTCCCAGCCCGGCCCCGGTCACCTTGCTGTAGGCGTAGTAGCCCAGGCACTGCGCGAAGTCCAGGCCGGCTGGGTCCCCCGGCCGCCGTGGGGTAGAATCTCACATCCATGCCGGGGACCGGGGCCCGGGCCCCTTTGGGGAGAGGCTGAGGGGGGCCGCCGCTCCTGCCTGCCTGCGGGGCGCCCGGCCGGGGGCGCCCGGGGGGCTGAAGGAGGAAGCCCGAGCCGGGCGGGAGCGGGAGCCGCCGCCGCACACAAAGGAGCCACGCGAGCGAGCGAGCGAGCGGCGGGAGAGTGGGCGCGGGCGGACGCCGGACAGGAGGACGAACGGACCGAGGGACGGACAGAGCGGCTCGGGCCGGAGTAGGGGGCGGCGCGGGGAGGATCCGCGGGGCTGCTGAGCGGAGGACGGGGAGGCAGCGCCCTGCAGCCCGCGGGGACGGGACGGGACGGGCTGGGACGGGCTGGGACGGGACGGGACGGGACGGGGCCGGGCGCTGGAGTTTGAGGAGCTCGGAGGGGAGCCGGGCGAGCCTGGAGACGGGGCGGCGGTGGAGGCGGCTGCTGGCCCCGCTCCTCCCCGGGCGGAATGAGGGAGAGGCGCTGAGGAGACAAGGGGCCGGGCCCCTCCCCTCTTTCTCTCTCTTTTCCTCCCTCCCTCCTCCTCTCCGGTCCCCCTCCCTCCCTCCCCGCGCCGCCGCCGCCGCGGCCGCCCCTCCACCCCTCCCACCGCTAGCAGCTGGCGCAGCTCGGCTCCCGGGGCCGCCGCGCCCCGCCCAGCCCCACGCGCCGACCCGGGACCCGCCTCCAGAGCGGAACCTTGCCCTCCCTGCAGCCCTCCGGTCCCCAAGTGCTAGCTGGGTCCCCAGCCCTGCATGGCCACGAGTCCTCACTCACTCCCTGACTTCTCTTGCACCTACTTCTCCTGACTTGACCAGCCTAACCCCATGGTCTCCTTCCTCTTACCCCTTCTTCCCTGACTCCTGGCTCAGCCCAACTGTAACCCCAGCACATCACTCCTTGCGCCCTAGATCTCTTTTTGTTCCTCGTCTTCTCATTCACCCCAGCCTTTCTTCACCTTGGCTTCTTTATTCCCATCTTTCCCCATTCTTCACATCACCCCCCCACCAAGATCGTTTTAGCTCAGTTTCCCCACCGCTTTGTTCTTCCCCCACACACTTTCTCCTGCAGCCTAATTTGCCCTACCACACCCATCAACTTGTATTCCCTTTTCAAGACATCTTTCCCCATTCTTGCTTCTCCCCCCCAAGCGTCTCCTCAGCCCATCCTTTGCCCATGAGCTTTTTCAGTCTTCTTTCTCCCTCCTCAACC
Source organism: Macrotis lagotis (assembly GCF_037893015.1). Lineage (NCBI taxonomy): Eukaryota > Metazoa > Chordata > Mammalia > Peramelemorphia > Peramelidae > Macrotis > Macrotis lagotis. The sequence goes on along the minus strand of NC_133658.1, from coordinate 304,605,254 downwards.
CTCTCTTTTCGCTTCTTACTCTTGAGCCTTCCCGTCACCTACTTTCTTCCCACTACCTCATTACTTTTTTCTCTTTTCAACTCCCAACTTCTCTCGTTCGTCTCACTCAGTCGAATCTTCCCCCCTTTCTCATCCTTCAGAATTCTTCCCTAATCTCTTCTCCCCAATCCAGGTTTTCTCCCAACAACTCCTCCTTTTTCATCACACCTTCCTTCCCCTTACTATTCCTTCCCCTTCCCCTCCCTACTCCTTCTTCCTTCAATTCCGTTTCTCCAATATTCTCATACTTCAGTCCTTTTACCCCAGTGCCCCACTGCCTCGGCCCCATTTCCACTTCTCTCTTCCCAGTCTTCCCTCTTCCTGTCTTCCTACCTTTTCTTCCTTTTTATCTAGTTATTCTTTCAGTCACTTTACTATATTTCCTTTTCTCCATATCTTTCTCTCAATTCTTGTCATTCCTTCCCAGTTCACTTCCTATCTTCATTCCCCTCTCCATTCTCCTTGTTCTCTCGATATTCTTATCCCAGAGTGCCTAGCCTCCTGCCACAAGGTGGCCTTTACTACAAGTTTTATGGGAGTTCTTTTCCCTCAATGGCATCCTCTGCCCTACTTTCTTTCTCTTCCCACCCCCACCCCTGGCTGTTTCCCTAGCTTCCCCTCACTTGCTGACACCTTTAACACAACAGCGACACTTGGTGCACCTGCTCTCCTGGGCATGGTTTCTGACCTGTGTCTGTGATCCTGGAGACTCTACACTTAGTTTATTTTCTTAAAGGGAATTTGGGTTTAACCTTTCACAGCTGGATAGAACTGAACTTTACAGGTTAAGCTTCATCTCTGTTTGTTCCTTATTTTCCTTTGGTCTTGTTTTGTATTCAAAAGGTATTTCAGTAACTGGATCCATCTAGACTCTCTCCTAGAGAAAATGTCCCAATTTTCCTAAAAGTCTCTGGATGATTAACTTCTCCACACTCGACTAACTCAGCCCCCCTCTTTTTTCCAAAATAAAAGAGAGAAAATGAGGGAACTTTAATCTCTCTCTCTCTCTCTCTCTCTCTCTCTCTCTCTCTCTCTCTCTCTCTCTCTCTCTCTCTCTCTTCCTCTTTCCCCCATCTGTCTTACTGTCTCAATCTCTATCTGCCTATTTGTCTCAGTCTCTTTCTTTTTATCTGTCTCTCTAAGACTGTCTGTTTCTACTTCTGTGAGTCTCTATGGTTATATATATATATATATATATATATATATATATATATATATATATGTATCTCTCTTCAACAAAATGGCTGTGTCTGTATCTCTGTCTCTGAATCTCTCTCTGGGTGTCTCTGTTTTTCTCCCTCCACCCAAACTTCATTGCTTAAAGTTAGTGATATCTTGACTCTTTGCCATAAAGAAAGGAAGACTCATAACAGAAAGTTATCTTCTCAGTCCCCCCTAATCCCCACCCCACCCCCTACACACACACAGATACCCATATTGATTTTTTCATTTTTGTTTATTTTAATAGGCAGTAAAATTCTTGTCATTCCATAAACAGACACAATATTGTTTACCCACAGTTGTGAAATAATCATACTGTGACAAGTAATTTTTTTTTATTTGCAAGGCAATGGGTTTAAGTGACTTGCCCAAGGTCATACAGTTAGGCAATTACCAAGTGTCTGAGGTCAAATCTGAACTCAGATCCTCCTGACTCCAGGGTGCGTGCTCCATCCACTGCGCCACCTAGCTGCCCCGTAATTTTTTTAAAGTAAGCACTGACTGCCTTTTTCTTTTCTTCTTCTTCTTAACCTCCCTCATACTCCCACTATCAACAGTCACCTGCCAAGTGAAGCTGTGGATCAAGATAGTGACTTTCTATGTATTAATAATGAATTGTACCTTTGAAGAAAGAAATAACAAAATAGATCAGTTAACTTAAGTTTTGGTCATTTCATTTTTTTTATTCCTGGAAGAAACTTTATTGTTTCAGAAAAAAAAATGAGAGAATGGAATAAGGGGAAAACTGCAAACATGTTGTCCCTTAGCTACAGTCCCCCTTACCAGAAAAGGTTCAGTTGCCTTTCCTGGGTTTCCATTTAACATCTACTACCCAGCAGTTGTTCCCTAATGGCACTGCGTGTAGCACAAATTGGCAGTGAGTTGAGATATTATCAGCACAACACCCCATTGAGTAAGTTCTTGAAACATAGAAGTTGAGGCCTTTTCTCCTTGCCACTGGGCTCTCCTGGCCTTCCAACCAATGAGAATCCTAGGTTGCAGTGACCACCTGTTGTCTAGGAAGTGAGCATACTTTAAAGTTTCATTATTAGCATTTAACAATACAGAATAATATGAGATCTGTCCACATGAGAGGGATTGCCTGCTGATCTATGTTCCAAGAAATTCAGATAACTACTCAAAGTCCTAAAAGAAGAAAAAGGAAAGCTTTTCTTTGTATAACCCACTTCTTACCTTCACATATTCTAGCAGGCATCTGGAGCAATCTCGGGGTTGATTACAGCTGTGAATGAAATAGAATCAAAGTTACAGAGTGACTGAGCCTGAAGTTGTAATCAGACCTCAAGAAGTAGAAATAAAAATACTTTATGCTATTAGAAAGTCTGGAACTGAAACTGAACTAATGTATGTGTTAAGGATTATATATAGGATCAGCCAAGAGAATTGGACATTTATCAGTGTGGTACGGAATGCATTCAGAAGCACTGAGAAGACTTCATACCTTCTAGATCCTCCCCTACCAGTATATCTTGGTGCATAGGGCATTGACTCTAGAATAAAAAAGACAAGGATTCAAAGAAACTTGCCCAAGTTTACTGATCTGTAAAATGAAAAACCAGGACTGCATAGTTTTTTAAAAACTTTTCCAGTTTTCAGTCTATGGTCCTATGATTCATCCCTTTTAGATTTGATCCCTTTTCAAGTGTAAGTTCTCCTAGAAGTATGGGCAACTAAGTGGTACAGTGAATAGAAAGCTGGATCTGGATTCAGGAAGATTTATTTTCCTGCCTTCAAATCTGGCCTCAAAAGCTTAATAGCTGTGTAACTCTGGGCAAGTCACTTAACTCTGTTTGCCTCAGGTCCTCATCTGTAAAATGAACTGAAGAAGGAAATGGCAAACCACTCCAGTGTCTTTACCAAGAAAACCCTAAATAGCATCACAAAGACTTGGTCACAAGTGAAATAACTGAAAAACAACTTCTGAAAGTAAGAAATATTAAATTATCAGACCTCTATGTAAGTAAAAGATCTGAAATGATATGTTGATAATTAGAAAGGATAATAAGTCCTCTAAGTGAAAGGAGGACAAGAAGAAAAGGTTGAAAAAACAGAAATTAGACTTTCAAAAGAAACCTTACCTAACTTGCAATTTTGACTGGTTGTCTGCCCTGATTATCTGTTGGTCAATAAAGACTATATCCTTTAAATAAAAGACCCAAGGACCAAAAAGTAAAGCCCTACATTGAGTTTCTAAAAATCAGTTGCACAAATAATATGATAGAGATGGTTTGACCATATAGCCTGAAAACATTCATGGCCTGTGAGGTCAATGTAAGCCAATGATGTGATACAGCAACCAAAAGTGAATGTGGCCTTAGGTATCATTAAGAGAGGTACAGTTCCCAGAAACAGGAAGGTAATCAAATTGTTCCATCATCCTTAAGCAGTTCATATCTGAAGTATCCTATTCAGCTTTGGGTACCATGTTTTGGGAAGGATCAATTCCAGAGTCTTCACCAGAAGGGTGAAAGATCCCCATCTCATGCCATGTGAGGATTAGTTAAAGTAGTGGGGAGAATTATCTTGGAGTAGAGAAGATTTAGGAAGGATTGAAGAGTTATCTGCAAATATATAAAGGGCTGTCACATGGAAGAGAGATTATCTTGTCTAGAAGACTAGAACTATTTCACTTGGTGATCTCATCTGCTTTCATGGATTTAATTATTACCTCTAGAGTGATGCTTCTCAAATCTACCTTTCCTGCTCCAATCTCTGTGCTGACTTAAAATTTCACATCTACATCTCCAATTGCCTTTCAGATATCTTGAACTGGATATCCAGGAGATATCTTAAACTCAAGGAAGCCAAAATAGAACTCATTACCTTCCCCCCCCCCCCCACCAGATTCTCCCTCTGATCAGGTAAGTGGTGCAGCAAATAGAGCACTGGGTCAGAGAAACTTGAGGCTAAATGTGGTTTCAAACACTTATTAATTAAATGACCCTGGGCAAGTCATTTAACCATGTTTGCCTCAGTTCCTCAACTATAAAATGCTGGAGAAGGAAATGGAAAATCATTACAGTATCTTTGCCAAGAAAAGTCCAAATAGGTCACAAAGAGCCAAACAAAACTGAAATAACTAAAAAATAACATAAAAACTCCCCACCCTCACCCCGCCTGTGCCTCCTATTCTCTCTATTATTATAGAGGACAATACCATCCTCCCAGGCCCTCGAACTCACGACCTAGGAATCATCCTGGATAATTCACCTCCCACATCTTTACTTACCAAAACCTGTCAATTTTACCTTTTTGACATCTCTTTATGTGCCTCCTCCCCTTCTCTGACATTACCACCACTCTAGTGAAGGTCCTCGTCACCTCATTGCCTGGATGATAATTGCCTGCTGTTGGGTCTGCCTGCTACAATGCCCTCCCTAACTCATTCCATATCTGATTCAGTCACTAAAGTGATTTTCCTAAACCACAGGTTCCATCATGTTACGCAGCAAATCCATACATTCAACAAACTTCAGGGAATTAACTATTGCCTCCATAAGCAAATACAAAATGCACTTTTTGGCATTCAAAGCCCATCATATTTCATATCCCTCTTACCTTTCCAGGCTTCTTATATCTTGCTCCCCAACACATCCCCTGATCTAGTGACACATCTGGTCACTTTTACATGCCATGATATTCTTTGAGAATGAGGGACAAACATTAGCTTTTTTTAGGGTAGAATTCTTTTTTTTTTACTTTTCTATGCATTCACAGAGCTATGCACAGGATGGCAGAGGCTCCTCTCTAGGACTCACAGCTTTTATTCTTCCTAAAGTTCTTCCTGTCACTTCCTGAACAAACAATTTATAACTTGATGTCTTGCCCCTTACTAGGGATATTTTAAAAGATAATCAATGGAAAAGAATATTGCTTAACCTGGAGAAATGAAGTTTTAATTATTTCCAGTAGCATGAAATATTTCCAGCAGTATGAAATCTGTTGAGGTGGTTTATTTGAGAACAGGATGACATTTCCCTTGCCAATTCAATCATATCCCTAGGTAATCATTCTGTCTATGGTTTTGGTTAGATCTGAATATTAATACACTATTAATGTAATAATTACTATAAATCTATGAGCTCATCAGTGTATTGCTTCAAATGAGTCAAATCACAATCCATTTAAATCATGTCATTGTAATCCTCATCCATGTATTCCATAAATTCATCATAGGGCATCTACCAAATATTCTGGGAACTGTGCTTCATTTTTCCTGGATTATTAGTTTTTCCAAGTTATATATTTTCTTCTTTTTTGGGGGGGTTTTTTGCAAGGCAATGGGGTTAAGAGGCTTACCCAAGGCTACACAGCTAGGTAATTAAGGTAATTAAGTGTCTTAGGCTAGATTTGAACTCAAGTACTCCTGACTTCAGGGCGGGTGCTCTATCCACTAAGCCACCTAGCTACCCCCTATATAGTTTTCTTATAAATCCTTTAAGCTACTTTTTTAAAGCTACTCCTCCATAATTCTGAGTTTGTAAAGTGTTGAGGTCTACTGTCCCCTATCATATGCCTCTCTATTACTCTTTGAATGATTCTCAACTTCAAAACTTTGAAGCATAAGAAATGCTACAAAAGTCATAGCTATACAGTAGAAGAGTACTATTATTTTTAAAAAGCCTTCATTTCTTGGAGTAATTAAAAGCACCCCACAATTTCCCAAAGGCAATCATCCTGGTTTCCTCCTATTCAATTCTGAGCCAGTTCATGAGTTCATCTAAGATATATCCTGATGGATGAGGTCTGTTGGCATTCATTCAACCATATAATATAATCTAGAGCAAGTGTCTGAAGAAGAGACCATGACCTGACTCCAAAGCAACCATGATCAACTAATCAGAGGAGTAAGAAATGGATCACATTCCTATCCTCTATTTTCTCACCATCCCCATTGTAGCCAATTATGGGGCTTTAACACAAGCATATCTACATTTGATTTCCAAATATTCCCCTTCCCTGAGCAAGCTTCCCAGATTTCCACATCTGAACCAGACATTAACCTCTTAGTGTCTCAAAGTAGTAGATAAGTGCCACTGGGAAAATTCTCCACCCCTGCCTCCAGCATATTCATAACCTGCTCTCCCAGATCATATTGTGGCTAGAGCAGACACCTGCTTATGAGATAGATTCTGTAATTTAAGTGAGTGGTCAAAGAATTAGAACCCTACCATCCTTTGAGACACTGTGAGTCTCCCAGAAAAAAAAAAAACAGGTATGGATAGGTTATTCTCTGCATTACTTATCTTCATTACATCATTTTTTCCCCTAAACCCAACCTTTATCCAAACTTCCCATTTGCTGTCAAGGGTGCTGTTGTCTTCCAGTCACCCAGGCTTGCAACCTTAATTTCATCTCCTCATTCTCCTTTATCACATATAATCATTGTCAAATCTTGTCATTTTACTTCCAAAACATCTCTTGCATCTGCCTCACCTCTTTCTGGTCATATAGCCATCCTTCTAATTCAGACCCTATTCACTATTACAATAGGTTCATAATTGGCCTCTCTATCTCATCTTTCCAATCCTTTCTCCAAATACATATCAAAATGAATTTTCTAAAAATTAAATCTGACTATATTAACAATTTACTCAATAAACTTCAACAAAGCTCAACCGAGTCTGGAATGAAATATTGTTTCCTCTTTATCTTATCTTTTAAAAAAAAATAGTTGTACAAGTTTTATAATATATCTAATCATTACTACAAACACATATAATTTCTAAATATATATACTTTTGGTTACACATGCTCAAAAATTTTTGCTGATGGTGTATGCAATCAAAAAAAGTTTGGAGACCCCGGATAGGCAATAGACATTCTTGAAATACATGATTTTTCTTGTACAGATGGGTCAAATTTTCTTAAATTACTATGCATCTAGGGGCATTTAGGTGGTGCAATGAATAGAGCACTGGCCCTGAAATCAGGAGGATCTGAGTTCAAATCCAGTCTCAGACACTTAATAATTACCTAACTGTGTGACCTTGGACAAGTCACTTAACCCCATTGCCTTGTTAAAAAAAACTAAAAAAATTACTATGCATCTTACTTAGGTTGTTTTCCATTGTTCTGGGTTTTTATGCAATCAGCACTTTTGACTTTAAATAGAAGCATCTAGAGAAATCACCACTTGTAGAAAAAAAAACCTCAAAAACACTTTGCTTTATTTAAAGGTGATGATGAAAATTTCCATAGTTATCAGTGGTATTTTGAATCTGTGTTGGACCAACTAAAAATGACTGACTTTAATAGCACTTCAAAGTGGACAAAGTTCTTTATTTATACTATCTCATTTGATACTCCCAACATGTGAACTATTTGTTATTTTTTTGACCCATTTCACAGATGAAGAGACTAAGATTCAGACAAGGTAAGTAAGGCATCCAGGGTCATTTAATTCTGAAGCTAGATTGGAGGCCAGACCCTAGTCCAAACATATACTATACAATAGTACATTGTATGTAGAGAAATATGTGTGTGTGTGTGTTTGTATAGTACTTTTGATTCTCCATGACAATGGTCACTCAATCTATCAGTATGGTAATAGAAAAAAATGTATTTTTAGATTTAATTCTTGTTTTGGAACCTTAGGCATAACAACTATAATTTTGTTACATTTTGCTTTATTTAAAGGTGATGATGAAAATTTCCTAGTTATCAATGGTACATTGACTATCATTTTGAAAGCTTATAATTTAAGTGTGAAAGTAAATTTCATCAATTTCAATAAAATTTAAGACTAATGCATTTTTAAATATTTAAATACAATTGTACCTACTACTACATTGTTTAATATCATTTTAAGGGTCTAAATTCTCTGAATTGGTGTAAGCAGTTTTGTTCCTGAAATATTACAAAAAAAGTTTTAACCAGGAAGCAAATAATCTTGGATTAGAAGGAATATGTTCATGAGCACATCTTAAACTGGTTGTGAATCTATGTTGATTAGTGCTAATGATTATTGATTTAGAAGTATCACAATATTCAAATGTTTAGCAAAAAATGCTTTTGAAGTACATAACACTTTGGAGAGGTAGCAAAATGTTGAAATTTTGTGATTAAAAAGCTTGTCATTTATATGATTCAGGTCAAAAATCATGGACAATATTAATAATAACTCACATTTATAGAACAATTTAAATCTCAGAAAGTGCTCTTCTTATAGAACAAGCTCATGAAGAAGATGGTGAAAAAAACTAACACATCCCATTTTGCAGATGAGGAAACAGTCTCAGAAAGAGAAATAGAATTACCAAAAGTCACAAAATTAATGAATGCTTGGGTCAAGAACCAAACTAAGGGTGTTCTAGTCCTCTTTCCACTATACCATGATACTCTCAATTTGATATTTTTAATTTGGTTGCCATATGTAATCTAAGCTTATCTACTAAATATGAAGTATAATTTAATAAAATGGCATTAATAATCTGAATTTTAGCAAAAATTATATTAAATTCATTTCTCTTCCTTACCTTGCTCTGTTGGAATTAATATGACCAAAATAATAGGGTCTGCATAAGACTTGCTTAGTTTTATTATTTACTGGGTCTCTGGTTTTCAATGATCTTAAACAGTAATTTAACCTATCTTCCATTTTGCCCAGATTGGAGGAGGAGAGTTATAGAAATAGACTTAATTGTCTTCATTTCTTACAATGAAAAGTACTATCCAAATATTATGATCTGTGTTTAGAATACCCTAATGCAGCCAAATTAACAGAAACAGCATCAAGTGGAAATTAGCCAGACAGATACTATGGGTTTCTTTTGATCTATTCCCATAGTAACAACTAATGTACTATATTGGTTAAAAGTCTCATATTTCATTTTAGATCTGAATTTGGCTTCCTATCATACAGAATAGCATTTCCATCTAGCTCTGAAATCCTTGGTGTTTATAGTTGACTTTTGTATAATTAATCTCCATGAATTTGAAGAAATCTTTACATTGGAAAAATCAGTACCTCTTATTTACAGGATAAATCTAATACGGATAAAAGCCTAACCAAGCATTATCAGGATCTCTATTCCATACCCTCTTTAAAAGGGTATAGAGAGAAAATTCTGACCTTGGTTTCATCTTTACACTTTTATCTTACACTTTCTACAACAAATCTTAAGAAAGAACTTTTCCTAGGTTCTGAGGGTGTTCCAGATGGTGATTGGAGGGTCAGAAAACCTTTAAACAAAATATTTGTCATTTGCAAGAAGCTTTAAAATTTCCCAATAATTATCTTAAGAAAATCCAAACATCTCTGATTTGATATATTGGACCAATTTATGGATTTGATGTTCAGTCTAACATTTCAACTATTATTTATTCATTGCATACTACTAAAAGTAAACTATATGCTAGATACAGAGGGAGATGCAAAAATAAAAAATGGCACTGTCCCTGCCTTCAAATATCTTACAATCAAGTAAGGTAAATGAAGCATTATAGCAATAGCTAAAATAGAAATTAGATCATGAACATTAAAACATTAGTACAGTTGGTAAAAGAGAGATCAAAAGAAAGCTGTGAAAAATTTGAAGAATTATTAATTGCTTCTTCTTGTGGATAAGGAAGAGATGAGAGAGGATAGAAGTTAGAAGAATTAAAGGGATGCTTCTAGGGTTCAATATCATAGAAATATAGAAAATTGGAAATGGAAAAATAAAAAGAAACAAAAACCAAAAAAAAATTCAGTTTAGAGTATCTTATCTTACCATTACTAGGTTTGTCCATAATATCTTCTATATAATTGGTACTGATTAAAAAATCAAGGAAAAAGATCTTTTAGCCTAACAAAGATGTATTTTTTGCTCATTAGAGTCACCCATGGGTGCTTACTTCTATGTCATAACTACAGAGTCATCACTTGAAAAACTACAGTGCAAAAAAAAAATACTGAACTGAAAATTCATTCCCAGAAATATGAAATGAAGTAAGTATATTTGCCTGTGCCCTAACCAGCTCTCCAATAAACCTGTTTTAAAACCAATACACTCTATACAATGAGGAAGTGTGCAATTTTCAGTATGTTTACACCCTGCCTTTAAAAAAATTTTTGAGATTCAGGGAAATACTAAACTGTTTGGTTGTCCTGCGTGCTTTCTGAAATATATTCTATTTCTTTTAAAGTGAAAGAATGACCTCTGTTGCAGGAACAATTTTCAGAGACAGTGTGTTTATCAAATGGTTTCTCTGCCTTCATAAAAACAATTTATTTTCACTGAACTCTTCGAGATAAGCATCAAAGCCAGGAAGAATGTACAATGAAGTTTATAATTACACTGCAGAAACAAATACAGGGTAGTTTTTATTTTTGCTTCAGTGAAAGAGTATTTTTTTCAAAGAGACAAAGGTGTTTGGGGAGGTGGGGAAGCATGTACATGAGCAAAAAGCCAGGAAACCCAGAGGAATGGAATGAGCATGGCGTTCCACAAAGACTGTTGGCTAAACAATGAAAACTGAGGACCAAGTACTTTTCTTAAATAAAAAGTGGGTAAATATTGGACCAGACCAGGTCTTTGATTATTTAACAAGGGACATCTATAAGAACACTTGGGATAGAAATACATTAATCAGATATAATCCTTTTACTTGCTCTATTTTCCATTGCAGGCAATTATTATTTCTCCTCCTTGGTGCCTCTGATGAAACTCTTTTTTGATAAACATTTCTTTTTCTGGCCTCATTTCCCTGGAACGTTATTTTTAATATCCATAGAATAACAAAATTGTAAAAATAACTGAGAAGAGAACAGGTCTAATAAAGATTACATTTCTTAAGAAATGGAACAATTGCATTTGATCACATAACAACCTAGGATTCACAGCAAAATAATCTCCCCTGATTTGCATATATATCTGTGCACGCCAAACAGACGTGTGTTTGCTTTTCAAATAATAATGCAGGTGCACATCTTGCAGTGACTAAATCTCGAACTCATCAAACTGTTTCACCAGAGTGGGACATGCCCCTTTTTCTGGAACAGCTTCAAGCTCTTTCCAGCATTCCCACCACCTGTTTACTGAGTTCATACTCCAGAGTAGATGTATGCAATTAGAAATGCAGAATTGAAAATAAATGACCTTGTTTGTTATTTATAACAAAGAGACTCAGCAAAATCAATGCTGTGGAGCTCGACCTCCTGACCTGAAAGAAAGAACCACCTCATGCCTTTGAGGACAACCCACATTAGTCCAACCACAATATTGTTCTATAGCCTTGCCTTTCTGATGGACATTAAAGAAATATATTCAAAATATTAAATGTTTTACAAGTCAGGTGGGGAATTTGCATTTAAAAACATGCTTAGGCGCAGCTAGGTGGAGCAAAGGATAGAGCACCAGCCCTGGAGGCAGAAGGACCTGAGTTCAAAAGGAGGCTCAGACTGAATAATTATCTAGCTGTGTGACCTTGGGCAAGCCATTTAACCCCATTGCCTTGCAAATCAAAACAAAATAAAAGCATGCTTAATGAAAGTGGGCCATTTAGAGAGAAGCTGCCTTTACTTCTTAGCAAGCACAGGTAAAATCATTCAGCACATTTTCTTAATGTGCTGCATGTGTCAACAACATATTAAAAAGTTAAAACAGTAGTTCTGGGAATTTTTTAAAAAGTCACTGAGTAAAGATAAAATATAAAACTAGGAAACACTCAGCTCAGAGGCAAAGAAAACATGATGCTTCCTCATTAATACAGATGTGGCCACCATCTGTAATATAGATAACAGAACAATTTAAAACCATTTCACTAAGGTCTAGTCTGCAGTTTGGAAGGTTTAGAATCATCTCTTAGGTGGTTTCTGAAGTCCATGGCTGCTACCATGAGAAAATAGTATTTTCATGATGGGAGGCAAAATTGGCTGGAAGTCATCCACTGTTTAGACAAATAGATGATCAAGGCAGTCAGAATTAGCCCAACGGCTCAATACTCAAACCCAAATACAGAGGAGATCTGCATGATACTTAAGTAACATTTGGAAATACAATTAAAAATGCTTTTTGATAGTAGTTTACTAAGCTTCTTAAGACTTTAGAAAATATTTGTCTTTTTGATCCTTTGAAATGTAATGATTCTATATTACTGACCCATACTCCCTGTCTTGGATACAACATCCTACCTCTTTCATACCCCGGTTTACTACTTGGTAATAAATAACTTTTTCCTTTCATGTACCTTGCTTCTAGTCCCTCACTATCTAAATTGTTATTTGTTGCAGAACTATCCATGCAGACCAGGAAACCCTGTCAATGTTGCAGATGATTCCACAGAAGCATTTTCATTATATCTATGAATCCTTGCCTCTGACCCAAGCATATCCCAAAGGAATCATGCAGTTTAAAAGTCAATGACTTGAGATCTCTTCTTTTTAATATTCTAAAACCAAATAAAGAAAACTGAAGTAGGCAACATCTACTTTAGTTAATGAACAAAATTCACCAAATATGTTATGGTAAGAGTAATCTCCAAATTTCCTCTACAAAGAGTGGCAAAATAAATAAATAAATAAACAAAAAAATAAACCAGCTTGAGAGGACCTCAGGAACTTTTAGGGGAGAGGTTTGCCCCAAGTTTAAGTGCAAATATCTCCACTGAATCACCAAACAACAAACCCTGGATTGGGGGAGGGGAGTAGGGAGCTGGGTCTTAAAGCAACCTTTGTCATAGGAGTTTTTACCTCTAGGACAGTGATAGGGTTGGACTGCTGTGTAAAGGAATATTGAAGGACCCTCCTCTGTCAAGGGAGACCCAGCCCAGCCATACTGATCAGACTTGGTCCTGGGCTGTACAACTGGGCAAGAAGGATTCCCCCAGTGAGTATGGCAGCAGAGAAGTAGGGACCTTCCAGCTGGGGCACTTCCAGGGCAGAGGGGAAGCGCTGAAGTTTGCAGCCATGGGAGGAATTGAAGTTTACAGTTTAGTGTGTCTGTGGGGGCTCTAATTTTGAAAGTGGGACAGAGCTCATTAAATAACAAAAGAAAGGACCTGAGACAAGGAGTACGTTTACCTTTTACCTTAAGAACAGAACATGAATACAATAATAATCTGCTAAAAAGTAACACAAAAATAAAAATGAAAAAGCAAAGGAGAAATAATTCAACCAGGACATCTACTATGGGAATTTAGAAAATCTGTATTCATATTCAGAGGAAAATAGGGATTTTTTTTAAAAAAAATCACTCTAACCTCAAACAGAAATGTCAATTCATCATAAACCCAAAAAGAGTTCTTGAAAGAACTTAGAAAGGACATCAAAATTAAATTTTAAAAATTTTGGGAAAATAAGGGGAAAATAATAAAATCAAAAAAATTATGAAGAGAGGATTATACAATTGGAAAATAAAAAGATCCAATAACTTAAGCAAGAAAATACTTACTTGGAAACTAAAATTAGGCAAGAAGAAAGGAATGGCATAAAATACCAGGAGAGGAGAGGAGAGGAGAGGGAAGAGGAAGGGGGAGAAGAGAAAAGTAGATAGAAAAGAAATCAGAGCCAAAAGTAGCTAAACTTTTGGCAAATCTGGAAGGGACACAGAACAAAAGCCTTTCTTTACATGTTTGTTAACTAATTTGGTTCTAATGTGCAAAAAGTTACAAGTTTGGTATAAGATTTTGCATCTTGTTTTGAACATTTATTTGATTTGGCTGATATTAAATTAATAATTTTAAAAATGTAAGTTCTATTGCATATAGAGCATATGAATGATTTCTATATGTCAATGGAAAAAAATTAAAACACCAGTTTTCTAATACTTTTTACTTTATTTTTATTGTTCTTATTTTGACCAGTCTTGAAGACAAAGCTAATATTATAATTATTCTCCTCAAATGATGAACCAATTTATGATAATATATTAGAGTCCTTGAAAATAGGAGGAATTAACAAGTCAAAGGGAAGAAATTATTTGAAGGAAATTTTAATAGCATCATAGAATCATAGTTTTAAAACTCAAAGGAACTTTAGATGTCATTTATTTCATCTTATTTTACAGATGAAGAAAATGAGGTAGACTTTCCACAGGTCACAGAGGTAGTACAAAGTAAGACCTGAGATTTGAACCTAGGTCCTCTGACTCTAAATCTAGCCTTCTTTTTATTGCATTGTGATATTTCCTGAATCGGTTTCTTATTTCAACAAGCTGGTCATGTAAATTGATCCAAGGCCACCCTCTCTTCCCACCCACCCCTCGGTGGCAATCAGGTGAATATTATACATGCATATTTGTGTTAAACATGTTTAAAGAGTATTCATTTTCAATATGAGGAATTAGGATTAAGGAAAATGAGAGAAAACCATGAAATAGGAGAGAAATACTTAAGAGAAATTTTTTTTAAAAAGTGAATGAAATAGGTCTGGCTAGGTGGTGTAGTGGACAGAGCACCACCCCTGGATTCAGGAGTACCTGAGTTCAAATCCATCCTCAGATACTTAATAATTACCTAGCTGTGTGGCCTTGGGAAAGCCACTTAACCCCATTGCTTTGCAAAATGTAAAAAAAAGTGAATGAAATAGGAAAGAAATACACAAGAGAGAATTCTTTAAAAGTATAATGTAGTTCATTAGATTCTAAAGGGGTTTTTGTTTGGTTGGTTGGTTGGCTGATTTCGGTTGTCCTAGCTCTCTATGTCCTTCATTCTTGAAGACTATGACATTAGGAGAGGTGATATCATGACAAGCATATGAATTGAATTTGAGTGAATGGGTGCTGTTATTAAGTCACCAGCCTCACTTTCTCCTCTGGATCCAGTGGCCAGATATGAATCATGAAGACTGGAGATGGCCCTGGATGTGAGGCAAACAGAGTTAAGTGACTTAACCAAGGTCACACAGCTAGTAAAAGTCAATGTCTGAGGTCATATTTGAACTCCTGTCCTCCTGATTTCAAGGGCAGTGCTCTATTCACTGTTCCACCAAGCTTCTCTTTCTCAGAGGTTCCTTAGGAATGTTTTGGCACTGTGATGGGTTTGAATCCTGAGGGCAGTCCAAGGGGGCATTTTCTAGCTCTTACCATGCAACTTAACTGAGACTCTCCCAGAGAGTTCACTCTCATCTTTATAATTTGTGTGCATCACAGGGCTACTCCATTTATTCAAAATTAGCTTCTCACAATGATGCCACATTAGATTCTAAATATAACCATTTACTTAATAAATTGGGCAAAATTAGTAACAATCATAGCAACACATACTTAATAAAAATCAAATGAAAGAATATTTTATAGATCACAATCCACATAAATCTTGATGACAGTCTTCTGGCAATATATTCAGTATCTACTAGGGAAACTGGATAAATACTTAGAGAAACCTAACAAGGAAACATGATTAAAGAGAAAACCATGTGCTCAGGGTCTATAGATTTTAGCGTCTTCTTTCTGTCTGAGGAACTGTTTATAAAAGTTTCTTCATGAACATAGTTTCTTCATTTAACAGATGTTTTCACTACTATACTTTACTAAACACCCCACTGGGCATGATGTCTCAACCAAACTAATTGATCCACTGAGTGACGTTTTAGATTCACTCCTTACAAGTAGTGGAAGTTTGCTCATCTGGACTTAGCTTCAATTACTGTAATATACATCACTTAGAGCTTAATGTTTCCTTGATGCCCTCATCTGAAGTAGCATTGTGTTCTTTTAAGAAAGGGCAATAACTTTTATCCTAAACTTGACAAAAGCTTCTTCAGCTCTATTAATTTTCACAATTGTTCTCCTTTACCTCTGAGCCACAAAAGAAGACAATACAGAAAAAAACCATTTTCTGCATTCTTTTCTCTGCAAAAATTTATAATGGAGAGAAGAATACATTTTTTCTACTCCTATTTTTTTTTAGCAACAAGTCATAATAGAGAACATAACATATTTTCTGCCTTCATCTCAGCATCAAGTAGTAGATAACCTTGTTGGTCAATGAATCTGCCTACTAATTACAGATAAAAAAGAAAGATAGTTATGGTCTCTGTTTAACACAATCTGAAATCTACCATTCATCTAGTTTTTTTTTTTAATTTTCTTTGTGAAGAACGCCATCTTAGCTTATGGTTATTAACCAAATTCTCATTTAATTTCTAAGTCAGATAAATTACATTACTCCCATAACTATTCCACAGTTCTAGAGTCCAAATTTACCCTGCTTTTAATCTAAAGGTTCTCCAATTCTTCATGTACAAATCACTGCAGTTTGCTGTGTTTTCCATTTGTTCTGTTCTCTAAAGTCAATAATTATTTATTAAGGATCCACTATATATCAGAGACTACTAAATGCTTGGGATTCAAAGCAAGTTCTCAAAGAATATATGATTTAATGAGGGAGACAACATGTAAACAATTATGTATAAACAAACTACATACAAGAGAAATTGGACATAGTCAATGAAGGTAAAGGGAGATTGGAAAATGAACCATCAAAGTAGAAGCAACTACTTTTTTTTTAGAAGCAGTGTTATGCTCCATATAAACTGTCATGAGTCACTTCTTTCCACTAATGTGCTACCTCATAAATGACTTTTCCTAAAACATCCATTTTGTCTTTGCAAAAATCTTTCATCCTATCCACTTAGAAATCTACAATGACTTCCCATTCATTATTCTCTGCATCAAGTATCTAGATTGATATTCATGGTTCTCTGTAATCTGATAGTATCTTAGAACCATCCATATATTTTTGTTGTTGCTGTTGATCAAAGACTTATTTTTTTCCCAATTAACTGCAAAAGATAGTTTTCATCATTCATCCTTTTACAAGTTTTCAGTGCCACATTTTCTTCCCTCCTCCCCACAGCAGTAAGCAATCTGATATAGATTGCACATATACAATTATGTTTAACATATTTCCATGTTAGACATGTTATGAAAGAAGAATTAGAACTAAGGAGGGGTGGGAAATGAGAAAGAAAAAACATAAAAGAAACTTTTAAATGTAAACATTTGCTCTGCTTTCAGGCTCCATAGTTTTGGGGCAGCTAGTGGATAGAGCACTAATCCTGGAGTCAGGAGGATCTGAGTTCAAATCTAGTCTCAGACACTTAATAATTACCTAGCTGTGTGTCCTTGGACAAGTCACTTAACCCCACTGCTTTGCAAAAAACAATGAATGAATGAATGAATGAATGAATGAATGAATGAACAAAAAAATAAACCAGACTCTATAGATTTTCCTCTAAGTGTGGATGGCATTTTTCATAACAGGTCTCTGAGAATTTTTCTTGATCACTGTACTGTTGAGAGGAATTGCATCTATCATAGGTGATCATTTCACCTTGTTACTGTTAATGTGTACGGTGTTCTCCTGGTTCTGCTCACTTCACTCAGCATTAGCTCATGTAAGTCTTTCCAGGCTCTTCTAAAGTCCCACCCCCCATAATGATTTCTTATAGAACAATAGTACTTCATAATATTCATATACCATATCGTGTTCAGTCATTCCCCAGTTGATGGGCATTCCCTTAATTTCCAGTCCTTTGCTAGTTCAAAAAGAACTGCTATAAATATTTTTGTCATCATTTTACCATTCCTGAATTGCAGATAAGGAAAGGAAATCCTAGAGAGTCGTGTGATATATATCCAAGGTCACATTGCATGGTAGTAGCAGTTACCTGATATTATATCATTCTACCAGCATTTGTCCCCTACTCTGTCAGTCTCCTCATTGATCTACAAACAGACTGTGCTCATTTTCACCCATGCACCTTTTCCACTGTGGTTTCTCCAGAGGACCAGGAGTATCTTCTGCCCGGCCCCCCAATTCTATGATGTCTTCCTTAATAATGTGGATACATGGTGAGTTTCCCTTCCAGCATCTTTCCTTGGTTTTTTTGTCTCCTTCCTTTTGAGTCACTACTCATTTTTCTCATTTTAACAGCTTCATTTCTTTCTCCTGATCTCTAAATATGATTGTCTTTGAATCTCTGTTATTTCTCTGTACTCCCTCCTCAGAAACCACATATCTAGATATCATAGCTTCAACTTCATGTTTTACTCTGATGTTCACAGCTAAGTTTGAGTTCTGCATTCTAACTGCCTTATCTACATTTCCTCTTAAATAGGCATTCAATTAGCATTAATTTAGTGTCTACTATGTGCCAGGAATTTTTTTAAATGCTGGGGATTAAAAAGAGACAAAAGAGAGTCCCTGCCCTAAAGGAGCTTACAATCTAATGGGAGAGACAACTTTAAAAATATTTGTGAACATGATATATACAGAATAAATGAGGAAATAATGAAGACAGGAAGGGCACTAGTTAAAATGGGTTGGGAAAGATTTCCTGTAGAAAGTGAGATTTTAGTTTTAAGTTTAGTTTAGTTTAGTTTAGTTTAGTTTAGTTTAGTTTAGTTTAGTTTAGTTTAGTTTAGTTTAGTTTAGTTTAGTTTAGTTTAGTTTAGTTTAGTTTAGTTTAGTTGAAGGAAGCCAGAAAGTGGAGGGTTGTCTTGCTCACAGAATGGCAAGAAAGCCAGTGTCACTGGATCAAAGAATACATGGGGGATTATAAGGAATAAGAATATTGGAAAAGTGGGGTGGGAGAGGAGAGATTATGAAGGACTTTGAATGCCAGAGTAGATTGTATCTGATCCTAGAGGTTATAGGGAGCCATTGGCATTTATTGAGCATAGGAATCATATGGTAGGACCTGCACTTTAGAAAAATTAATTTGGTGACTGGATGAAGGGCAGACTGACTTGGGTGAGACTTGTAGGCCTGCAGACCAACCAGCAGACTACTGGAAGAGTTTAGGTATGAATATCTAAGTGTTACTGTGATATATGAAACTAAACTAAACTGTCTCCTCCAATACCCAAACACCCCCCCAACACACACCCCACACAAACATGAACCCCAGCTATCTGCCTTCAGCCTCTTTCTACTTCATCTGCCACATCACTGCCAGATGAATCTTCCTCAAAAGAAAAAAAGTTTTGAAAGTGTAATACCTGTTTATTTACTGCTCCAAAATCCTCCATAGCTACCATTTGCCTCCAAGGTAAATTCCAAACTGAATCAGTCATATGTGGCACTCCAACAGAAGTTCTTAGAAGCCCCTTCTAAGTCTTCTCTCCTGCTACTGCTAAACATTGACCCTATGCTTCAGTCAAATTGTGATATCCACCAGTTCCTGAAAATACCCTATGATTTCAGTTTCAAATATAGAACATAAACTATGGAAAACAATTGGTACATAGAAGTGATTAATTGGCTTGATGAATCCTACCACTCTATAGGAAACTGATAAGATCATTTTGAATGTATTGGACTTATCCTAGTCAGTTGAATCTCTGTAAGCTTAGTCTGGGAAAGATCAGAAACAGAGATATGAAGTACTCTTGCCAACCACTTTGCCTGTTGCATTGCCTTTAAAACATCAGTACTAGAAGAAGGTAGTATAAATGGATCAGATCTTGCTATAACTGAGAATTCAGTCTCACAAACATTTATTTATCACCTGCTATGCATAAGACATTTTACTAGGTGCAGGGATTCAGCAATAAACAAAATAGCACAATTCCTTCTCTCAAGTAGCTTTCAGTCTATAGGGGTGGGTCAAGGGCAGAGTCAAATAAACCATCATCACCACTACCACCACCACCCCTATTAGCAACAAGTTAGAATAATTAAATTCATGGAAGAGGTCAAACAGAGAAGGATTAAGATTTAAAAAGGAATGAAATCACTTTTCTAGAGCAGTAATGTGAAACTCAAAAAGAAATGGGGCCATTAATCCACACCTAAGGATTTTAGCTGCATATTTACCTAGTTTGTAATGTTATCTGTGTCTTATTGTAATTTTCTTTATTTTACTGTATATTTCCCAGTTCTGTTTTATCTTGGTTGCCTGTACTCCCAATGTTGCCAAAATGTTTGACACTTCTCTTCTAGATGATGGGCATATTCAGGGAAGGTTAGATGGAAGAGACAATAGTCAAGCTGAGCTTTGAAGACTATCAGATCATAGACTTTGTACTCAAAAAGAATGTCAGTTATGATCTATTTTAATTTCTTTCTGTTACAAAAATGGGGGAAGTGAATGACCAAGACATTTATGGGCACTAAGCAACAGAGTTAGGATTTGAATTCAAGACTTCTGATTCCTAATATAGTATTCTTTGCATGACCCCAACATGAGAAAGATGGATGATTAAGAATACTTATGGGGGATAAGGGTAATCCATTCTGGGCAAATGCAAATGCATAGAAGAAATAGAGAACTACAGCAGATGAGAAGTAATAGCTGACTGGTTTCCAGTGTTCCACAGTCCCCAAACCCCAGGGGCTCAGGCTCATATTTGCCTCCATGTGGTCTCATTTGCATTGAAAAATCCCACTTCTATTTCTCCTTGCCACTAGGCCCCTGATCTAAGTCAGCTGACAATCAGTCTGATTAACTAGTTGTGATAGTTTGGTGATGGTGCTGTTATTTTTTTGTGCTACCTCTACAGGGAGACTATTGAAGACAATACCTTAAACTTCATGTGGGAAGTATTTTATATATATGTAAAAATACAGTATATACAAATTTATAAGTAGTATACTATTTGTGCATAAATGCACTTTTCAAACATTATAATTGCTTTAGAAACCATTTTATTAATAATGACAATAAGCCAAAAGAATAGCTCTAATGGTGGTAGTTTCAGACACTTGTGACTAACTCTTCATATCCCAGTTCTGGATTGCCTACTCTGCTTTATGCTTGCAGCCAGCCCTGGATGTAAAAAATGTGTATAGAGCAGAATATTGGATGATTACCACAAAGAAAGAAATAAATGTGTATTTTCTTTCAGTTGCTCCTCTTGACACCTGGGTAAATTGTTGTTTACACAGGCAGATCACCCAGCCGCTCCCTCAAAGGTAAATAGTCTCTGCCTTCCTAGACCCAACACAGGCTGACTCTATTCAGCAAAGTTTGTTTCAAGGAGAAAGAGAATGCAATCCATTCTCTCTTTTCTAGCCAGGGCATTCCCACCACTACCCAATGACCTAGGAGTGAAGTCTTTTTTGAAGGCCATTTCAGTGCCCACTTCTCCCATGTAAGATCTCAGGGCTCAGAACCAGAAAGAATTCTCAAGATCATCTAGTTCACCCTTTGTGTACTAGATGGAAATAACTGCTCAGGAAAAAAAAAAATAAAATGATTTGGCAACTGTCCTACCCTTAGTGTCAGGAGTCAGATTTCAAACCCTGCTCTCCTGACTGTTCACTAAACCAAACTGCATCTTTTAAACCATGCTGTATGGAATTAAATTCTTTTACCATAATCAGTTATTAGGGTTATTAAATACCCTTCTCCAAAAACTATGCTGCTGACCTATTATCCATCTCAACTGTTGATGGTTTAATGTAAACGTCTGAGGACTCCTTAATATGTTGGACCCTTCCACAGGTAGTTGCATTTTAACAGGAGACAGATGTCATCACCGTCATGACTAGAGACTGGGGCAGAATATCAAGTTTTCTGAGTCAAAGACTTAACTAGGGTATTAATCCATATAGATGGAGGAGGAAAAGCTCTCCCTGGAAAACAAAGAGAAAGATCAGCCTGGGAAGATTCATCAAGTCTCTGTCATAGTCTTTTAGCAAAGGGTTGTAATAAAACAGGGAGGAGTGGGAACATAATGCTAACAACTCACATTTAAGATATATTGATGGCAATAACTTTCTCCTATGGAGTGCTTTGACACTTATGATACGTGGTCCTCACAATGGAGAAACAATATCGAATAACAAATTCAGAGTAGTCCTTTAGGCTCAAGAAGCTTCTTGTTCAGAAGATCAGTCATTTTCAACTCTTTGTGATCCTGTGAATCAACTGTCCATGAGGTTTTTGTCCTTAAAAATACTAGAGCAGTTTGCCATGAATTTTTTGTCAATCAATTAGAGGTTAAATGACTTGTCCAGAGTCACACAACTAGTAAGTGTCTGAATATGGATTTGAACTCAGATCTTCCTGACACCAGGCCCAACACTAAGTCAGCTATCTCAGGCTCAGGAAGGCGAACTGCCCCTGTCACATTCTAGCCATGTCATCATAGGAAAATCATATAACCCCTCTGTGCCCCACACAAAATCCCCTACAACTTTAACTTAGATAGAAAATGTAGAATTGCATTGGTAGAGGGAGTCTATTCTGGGAAAACACCATTTCAGTGAAATAACTGCTCCACCCCATAAATTTTCATAATAATTCTATAAGTAGTATAGACTTATTATTTTGTTTCCATGCAGTATATACTTATTATATGGTTCTGTGTTACAGATGCAGAAACTGAGGTTTATATGTTAAGTGACTTATTTATGCAGCTAGTAAAGATTGAGACAAGATTTCACTCAATCTATAAATATTTCTTTAGCAGCTATGCATCAGATACTGTGCTAAACCTGAGGACACAAAAGATATTTACTGCTCTCAGGAAGCTCACTATAGTACAACATGAATAACAATAGATAGCAATTTGTTTATCATTAAAAACATTTTAAAATGTGTTACATTGCTTATCTCATCTCATCTCATCTCCCAAAAACCTTGTGAAGTAGTAGGTTCTTTTATTATCAATATTTTATAGCTGAGGAAACAGACTGAGAGATCTCCAGGATTATACAACCAGTAAGAATATTTGGGGTAGGATTGAAATGAGGGTGAGTTCAAGACTCATTGCACAATTTAGTTGCCTCAACTCAGGTTTCAAATGCTTAGAAAAGAGCAGACAGGAAACCAAATATGGTGGGGCATACCTCTGCACCCTAGTACTGAGGGGATCTGAAGGGTCTCTTAAGCCTCTAAATCCTGCCAGATGGGTGGGGCCTCTGTCACACTCCTCATCCTCAAATTACTTTTTCTAAATTATACAATATGTGTGTCATATCTCTGTATATGTTGTCTTCCTCTAATAAATGTAATCTCCTTGAGGACCAGGATTATTTCATGGTTTTTCTCTTTCTGTCTCCAGAGCTTAACGCTGTTTTTGATACATAGTAATTGTTGAACAAATAAGTGAATGTAACAGAGCCTCTAGAGTTCTCAACTAAGGCTACACTTATAGCTATTAAATCCTGAGGTCCAGTTTTTTTTTAGAACTCAACTTTCTGGAATTTGACCTCCTAACAATATCCCCTACTTCTGAACCTAATTGAAGTTTCAGATGCCTATTCAGCTTCTGTATGATGCCTTTCCTCCTCTTCCTCAATAAAAGCTAATGCCTCCCTCAACAAAATATCCTGGATTTATTATGTATGTATCAATGTTGTTTCTCATTCGAAAAGTGTAAGGGGTGACTAGGTAGCACAGTGGATAGAGCACTGGCCCTGGAGTCAGGAGTACCTGAATTCAAATCTGGCCTCAGACACTTAATTACCTAACTGTGTGGCCTTGGGCAAGCCACTTGACCCCATTTGCCTTGCAAAAAAAAAAAGTGTAAGTTCCTTGAGGGTAAGATGTGTGTGTTTGTGTGTGTGTGTGTGTGTGTGTGTGTGTGTGTGTGTGTATACTCTAGTGCCTAGCATATAATAAGCACTTAATAAATGCTAAATTGATTGATTGTTGATTAGTTTATTGATTGATTCCCCACATGCCCAGCAGGGACTAAAATGCCACTAATTTTTCCCACCCCAAAATGAAAAATGATACTGGATGACCCATCTTACCAATCATCTTTATGACTAACTGAAAGAGCGCATACGACTAAAAGTATATTGGCCATGTTAGAAGTATGGATTTCTGATGACATTAGCAAGACCAGAAGGGAGCATTTGCAAAATCTAGTTGCAGCACTGACTTTAAGAAGGTTTACAGCTATGACACTGGCAAAACAGCTGTTGCAGATACACTAAGCAAAAAGGAAGTACTTATTGATTGTAAAGCACTTTGGAAATAACCAAAGACCATAAAAAATACTCAATTATTTCTGGGTTCATTTCCTATATGATTTTAGAAGAGTGGAGCTTAATGTCCTTAATATATTTATATCCTCTGACATGTTCTTGACCAAAATTATGGCATTTTTGAACTGGAAGGAACCTCCAAAGTCATCCAATCCACATATCATACCTATCAAGTAGTCATCTGGCCTTTGCTTAAAGACTTTCAGAAAGGTGAAACCTACTGATTTCCAAGTCATCCCATTCTATTATTGGATCATTCTAAGTATTTGGAAGTTTCTTCTTCGACCAAGGTTCAATGTTTCTTCTTAGCACCTAGACACATTGCTCCTACTTCTGCCCACTAGAACTAAGAAGAATAAAATCTAAGTCCTCAACCTTTCACATATTTGAAGATAATTATAATTTCCCACCCATACCCTCATCCCAATCCCAATACTTGTTTTTTTCTTACCTAAACACCCAAAGATCCATTCTTATCTGGCAAGATTTTAAAGTCCATCCTCATCTTGAATTCAGTTTTGCAACTTATCAATGTTTTCATAAAATGTAGCTCTTGTATGTCGTATTGAGCACAATACTTCAAGGATACTTTGACTAGAACTATAACTTCTCTAATCCTGGACACCATACCTCTCATTGTAGCAGAAAATAATATTATCTTTCTCTTCTAATATATGGGCTACTCTAATTACATCTGCAGTCCATTTTCACATGAGTTTGGGTTTTTTTTAGGATTTTTTGCAAGGCAAGTGGGGTTAAGTGACTTGTCCAAGGCCACACAGCTAGGTAATTATTAAGTGTCTGAAACTGGATTTGAACTCAGGTACTCCTGACTCCAAGGCTGGTGCTTTATCCACTATGCCACCTAGCCACCCCTCACATGAGTTTTTTCATGGTAATGCCTCCTCCATCTTGAACACGTAAAGTTAATTTGTTAAACTCAAATGTAATATTTCACATTTATCACTATTAAATTTCATTTTATTAAATTTGTTCTGATAATTTATTTTTGGATATTGACTCATTGCCCTACTTATTAGTTTCCCCTTCCAGTTTGGCGCTATTTGCAAGTTTGGTAAGCAATCATAAGAAGTTACTGATTGCCCCATCCACTTGTCACAGTGTAGTTACTAGTAAATTTTCTTTTCTGATTTTCTCCTTACAGTTCTAAAAGCCCCCAATAGAAACTAGGGGCATCTCTTATACACCAGGTCTTGAAAAGAAAGTAAAATTAAAATATCTTCTGAAAAAAGGTAGGTTGGAGCTAAGTTTAATCTTTTCAACAGCATGAAGTTAGATAGCCGAGTGGATACAGTTCTGGGTCTAGATTCTAGAAGATCTGAGTTCAAATCAGTCTCAGACATTTTCTAGTTATGTGACTGAGTAAATCTCTTAAGGTTGTTTGACTCATTTCCTCATCTATAAAATGAGATGAAGAAGGAAATGGCAAACAACTCCAGTATCTTTGCCAAGAAAATCCCAAATAGGATCACAAAGAGTCACACACAATTGAAACATCTGAACAAAACAGAATAAAGCTAATCTGATAAAAGGCATTATGAAGGCTATAGAAAAACATTATGAGGAAGAGCTCTGTCCTTAAGGAGCTGATAGTCTATTTGGTGACATGAGGTCACCAGGAGAGATCAATAATATAACATATTAAATAGACAATCTAATATATAATAAATATAATATAGTTATATAATGAAAGATTAGACAATATAAGCAAAAACCAGATTGTATGAGTTAGAATAGAGTGAAACTAGAGCTATTAGAAATCAAGATAGGAAGGGATGAATATTACTAAAGGAGGTTCTATGAAAGAGATGGCATTTTGTTTCACCAAGTTTACAAAGACCCCAGGGATCATTGTGCCTCTGGGCTTGGGAGTCTGCCCTTACTTCCTTATTGAGGACCAGGTTTCCTTAGAGATCTCCCTACTGGAGGTAGAGGTCTGATGCAAGAATCAGAGATGGTGTCTGTATACTGTAAGCACCCCTACTACAGAGCTTTCCACTTAACATCAACATCTGTGAACATAAGGGAAAACACACCATTCAGTCAAAGGGTAGAAGGTTGTTTAAAGAGGGAGTAAGGTGGAGGATTGAAGGAAACCGAAAAACTGAAATTCATTTCTCTCCAGACCCTTTAGAATCATTTTTCAAGGATAGGGGAAGGGAACAGAACTCCATTTCATGACAAGTGGTTAGAGTTTTTACTCTAACCTGCTCCTTCCAAACCAAATCAGGAAACAGTGGGAAGGGAATAAAAGACTATCAGCACCAGATGTAGCATTATTACCCTCAAGAGTTCACTGGAGAATACTAGCACTTTGCTGGGCCAATCTGCTTTCTCAGAAATCTTAGAGAGGACAAAAATAAATAGAGTTCTTTTTTTTGAAGGGGGAGAGGGACATCACTTTTCATTTTCAGTCATACACACAGCCCCAGAAAATGCACAAGGTAAATTAACTAGCCAGTATGCCAACCTACACAAGAGAGGTGCAAGGAAAATGGATATACCACTCTCTCCAATGAAGCCGGGCTTTTATAATACAACCACAATCTCAGCAGTTTGCCTCAAAACCAAAAAATCTCAGTCAACTCCTCCCCCTTCCAAGAAAATACAAAGACTTTTCCAAGCCCTGGCAGGTGCTTTCCCCCTCATAAAACAAATACAGAAATAAATATTTACTAAGTTTAGCCAACTCAACATATGTCACCTAAGCACTGGCTTTTTTTTTTTCTCTCCCCACCTGTGACCAAGTTCTTAGAACTGTGAACAAATATATAACCTCCCTTGTTTTTCTGAGGCCAGGTTTGGAGTCAAAATCCTTGGGTGATAGATAATGGAAGAAGGCAGGGCCTGAAGTTAGGAAGACTTGAATTCATATGCAAACAAGGACACTTTACTATCTATGTAAGACTCATAGCAAGTGTTATATAAATGCTTGCTATTATCATTATCATTAATCATTTAGTGATATAGATATATGCTATACCTTTGTGATAAAATATTTGCAGTGCCAAAGGAATTTTGGATTTTATATGAAGCAGCTGCCATTGAATTTTTGTTTATAAAGAACTACAAATACCCACCCAATCCCCCAAAAGGTATGACAACCTCAGGGGCCAGGCCTCTACATTTACCGGCAACAATCTATCCAGTGGACATGGGTGTTGCTCTCTGTACAGACGACCTTGTATAATTTCTCATTTAACTATCTTTGGGAAAGAATAATGCTTGTTCTCCATCAAGAACTGCTCTCTATCCAGCCTCAGACACCTAATACTTACCTAGTTGTGTGACCTTAGGCAAGTCACTTAACCCTATTGCCCTGCAAAAAAAAAAAAAGAACTTTCTAAATCTGGAAATACTTTCAGGGGGTGATGTTTTGTTTTGTGGTTTGTTTCTGACTCTTTTGCTTTGTTTTGTTTTGTTTTGTTCTTAGCTGTTCATTTCCTTTTTTTCCTTGGTCTTGTGAGGCTAGACAAGTGTGACTAGACAAGATAGCAAAGTGCACTTCTAAAAAAAATAATAAAATTCCTCCTACCAAAGTAGTGGGAATTGTTTCTGTAAGACCCTCGTTTGTTACACAGAAGAGGATGCAGATAGTTGCCCAGTGAAAAGCTCAGATTAAGCTCACAACATAATTTCCATTATGTTAATGTTGCTTTAAAATATATTGCACAGAGTGCTGCAACAATCAAATTATCAATTATAATGTCTACTCAGAGTAGAAAAGTGTTGCAAACAGAGGGCTGATTACTGCTTCAGTACTTCCAATCTGCATACTCATTGTTTAGTACAGGGAAAACAAATTATCTTGTGTTGGCCCCAGTTCAAATTTAATTAAATGAGTGCAAAGCAATTATAATAAAGTACAATAGTGTAGTAATGAAAGGAAAATAACTCATTAACCTATTAATCTTTATTTATGTTCCTCTCAAATAACTATGTAATTTCTTTATCACTGTATCCCATAAGAAAAAGTTGGGTCTCATTGCTCTTGGCCTGGTTTAACAGGTCTTATTTTACTAAGATGCTCTCCCTGTGACTATTTTTACCAACTTTCTTTAGCACTCAGTTTCCCCCCCACCCCCCAAACATACACCCTACTGGCATACTCCCCACCCACACATACATGTATGTGATCTAGATTTAGAGCTTTTCTCCCACATTTCCCTGACACTTGTCAGTTGTACAAGGTAAATCTCTCTAGAAGCTTTAAAGACTGCTTACCCCAGCATATGGAATAGAATCATCTTCTAACATCTGCTATGTAAGATAATGTGAGGAGGGAGGGAGGGGAGTCGGAGAAAAAGGGAGAGAGTAGAGAGAGAACGGGGAGGGAGGGAGGGAGAGAGAGAGAGAGAGAGAGAGAGAGAGAGAGAGAGAGAGAGAGAGAGAGAGAGAGAGAGAGAGATCAGAAACAGAGTCATAGAGAGATGGAAAGAGAGGGGGAGAGAGAGACAGTGAGGGACCCAGAGCGAGCCAAAGGAGACAGAGAGAGGAAGAGACAGAGAAGGGAAGAATCAGAGAATAGAGAAGCACGGTCAGAGTCAGAAATAGAGAAATTGGGGGGGGGGGGAGCAACAGAAACAGACAAGGAGAGATCTTTTTTTTAATTAAAGAAGACCATGTCTGTTGTCTTTATGGATGTCAAAGCGATATAAAGAGACAGAAACAGAGATAGAGACCAAGAAAGATTACTTGTTTAAACAAAACTTCATTCCTCTTCTCTCTGACTGTTATAGCTTTAAATAGCTGTAGAGGAAAAAATCTCTAGGCTTCCCTTACAATTTGGTTTTTCAAGATACTGCTTTACTATGCATTCTGCCTAATTGAAGAGATCATAAACCATCCTCAACATTGTTACCACAAACAAAGAGGCAGGACAGTTGAGCTAAGAGGGCAAGAAGGCAGCACCTGGAGCCAGCAGCCCAAGGAGGGCATCAGTTGTTCCTCCTCCTCCTGGTCCAGAGAATTCAGAGAAGTTGCTATTTCCCAGGCTTTGTAGTGAGAAAGGCATTTTGTAAACTGTTAAGTTGCCTCACCTTGAACCTTCACTACACGCATCTCTAGATAGTTCTCTTATCACAGCTAGCTAGGAAAAGTCTAGGTTTCCAGTTTACAAAAAGAAAAAAGAAAAAAGTAGGCAGAGGAAAAACTGTGATTGCCAGGAGAGCATTTCATCAGGCACATCCTCAGAGCTGAAACCATGCCCTTTGCTAGACTCAATTAAATGCTTCTTGCTTCAGTTGAGAATTTTTTTGTTGGTTCATTTTGATTTTGATAGGGACTAAATGTTACAATGGAAAGAGCCAGACTTTGTAGTAACTTTGGAGTAACATGAACCTGTGTTCAAAGCTCACTTCACACATTTACTACCTGTGTAATCTTGGGTAAGTCCCACCCTGAGTCATTGCTTCCTTAAATATAAAAAGAGAGGGTCAGACTAGAAGCCGTAGATTCTGTAGATTCATGTTCCTATGGTATCTCTGATAGGCACCACATTTGGATGATGACCTGGACCTATAATTGACCAAGACAAAGGGTCATCAGGCATGACTTGAAACTTATATAAATCTTTCAATGATTCTACAATGGTTGCCTTTCTGCCACAAAACGCCGATTATTTTTTAACACCAGGACACTCTTAGTGATGCTGTTTGGCTATGGAATAATCTCAGAGAATCTAATCCATTTTTGAACAATGAAAAGAGGCATAGCAGGTCCAGGGAGGCAACAATATACTAAACATGACATGGTCAAAGGGCATAATAGTTTTATTTTGAAAGGAGTGTCAATTCACAAGTATTTATTCTTATAGATTTCTTTTAATGACATAGCTTTTATTTATTTAATCAATCAATAAATGAGGATTTATTAAGCATCTATTTTATGCCAGACATTGTGTGCAATGGAGGGTCATGGAAGGGGGCACTGGAATTTTGGGGTTGCAGAGGGTTGGGGAATTACATATTTAAAGACTGAGGGTCTGGGAACAGCTAGATGGCACAGTGGATAGAGCACTGACCCTAAAGTCAGGAAGACTTGAGTTCAAATCCAGCCACAGACATTTAATAATTACCTAGCTTGTGACCTTGGGCAAGTCACTTAACCCCCATTGCCTTAAACAAATAAAATTTTTAAAAAAAAGACCGAACATCTACCCTCAGTGAGTTTACAATCTGCAGGAAGTCAACCATGCTTATCCATGTCTTCTTTTCCTAAGGGAAGTATGAACAATTCTGCAAGCTTTATGAAGCAGGAAAACACAGCAAATACTACATGAGACAGAAACTGAATACAACCTCAACATGTGTTAGTAGTCAAATCTTCTAGTTTCTGAAAAAAATAAATTTTTTATTTGTTTCTCTCTTAGACCCTGAATGGGTTAATGTGATGTAAAACCAAACCCTCTCTCTATTAAAGACCCGATTGAATTTAGAAATAACAGGTTTTCCTATCTAATTTTCATTGAACAGCCCCAAGTGAAATGGCTCGAGAAAGGGAGATTCAATGTTCTTCCCTATTCATTTTAGCAATCAATGGAACATTATATTTCATCAGTCTAGAAATAAAATCATTTCTTGGAGGAAGGACAGAATTGGTTACTCTGAGATCTGGGAAATACAAAAATCTCTGTTCTCTCCCCAGCATTATTCTTCTGGTCCTCCCACATATGTACATGGAGGGCTCTGTTCCATTATAAGGTTAAATTTTTGGCTCCCTTCTCTTCTGTCATATGCTATCAAGAATTAACTCTTCAGGCAACATGGGGCCATGTGCATATATTATGTTGTTCTACAATTACTCATTGTTCAAATAAGGATAGATATCTGATCTGTGATTTGTCCTAGGGAACTTCTTGGAAAAGAAACACTTATAAATACAGTTAATTCAGCCAGCACCTTTTCTGCAATTTATAGTCTGACTGTTTTGGTACTACCTTAAACCCTATTGATAATGTCACCCATTGTCAGAAGCAAGACTTGAACTCTGGTTTTCCTGACTCAATCAAGTTCTATATCCATTATATAGCAGCCTGTCTCTATTACTCATTTCTAATAAAAGTGTAACTCTAAAGTAACATCCCCGATTTTTTTAAACAAATCAACCAGAAATTAAGTCATCAACTAATCCACATCTTCCTTAAAGTAGTCGCTTCAGAAAGTTATTCACTTATTCCAGTTAAATATTTTGAGAAAATATCTTTCAGAATCTGGGGCACCTGCTTTTGAAAACCTTCAATGATAGTGAAATTTCCTCCTTTAAGTGGAATTTGATTTTGAAAACAAACCAGAGTCCCTAAAAAGTCTAGTTGGATGAACAGGCTATCTGTTTCTCTGTCTGTTATGTGTGTATGTGTGTATGTACATATATATACATATATATATATATATATATATACACATATACACCCCTTTCTTTCTCTGCAAAATTACTAATAAAACACCCACCCACCTGTCTATATTTGTTTGCCTACACTTCTCTACATCTCCTTCACTAATCGAAGTCCTTACAAGCTGATTTAAATAATACCATTCAACTGAAATAACCCTCTCCAAAGTCCAACTGAGACCCCCAAATGCAGAGTGTGAGTGCAAAATAATTCAGTTTGTCTGACTTAAAGATTATTAACAAATGTGCTATTCTTTACTCAATGCATCCTGAAAAGTATTCAAAGGAATCCTTCAACCCATATTCCAGCTTGTGTATTTTCTGTATCAAGCCCTAATATTCTCTCATCCTGGTTGTACAAAGCCAAGAATTGAATATTTAACAAATCCATTCACTCATTTGTTCACTTAATACACATATGTGAATCTCTTATCATAGGCTGAGCTTTGTTCCAGGGAAATTAAAAAGTTTATATGAGACCTAAATCTTGTTCTTATGAAGCTCATAATGTTATGGATTTAATACGTACAGAGTATGTTGTAGTGGTATAAGTAATAGGTTTGAAATTAAGGAACCAATGTTGGTGTCCTGGTATACGGAGAAATTATAAGGAAGAAAGTATTGATGACAACTAATCCATCAGAGATAATAGTAACAACAACAACAATAGTAACATCAAAGAATAAATCATTTCATCCTTCCTAGGCTTCAAATTTCTTATCTGAGAATTGAGGCATGATAATATTTAATTTATGGGGCTATTGTGAAAAATATTCTTTATAAATTTTAATGCACTATAGGAATATGAATTACTATGATGCAAAATTGTCTACAATAAGTGCATAAAATGTACATGGGAGTGCATGGGAAGTTCTAGAGTCACCTAGAGAGACTGAAGAAGTCTTCATAAAGGAGACAATATATGAATTGGGGGGATGAGGTTAGCATTCTAAGTACAGAAAATAATAGACAGAAAGGAACAAATGCAAGAAATTGCAGCATGCATTTAGAGGGAAAGACAGTAGCATCCTCTAGTGAGCATAGAATATGTAAAGAAGAAAGCATGAGATGAGTTGGCAAAAACAGATGTGAATGACTGTGAAAGAACTTGAATGACAGGTTAAAGAAAAAATTCAAAATTTGACTGAAGTAATTAGGGCTTTGCCCCCAAGGTACTAAAATTTAGAGGGTTCTGATAGTGCTTAAACTCTGAAAGGTAGAAATGACTGAGTAGTACCTAAGTTAACAAGAGTAATTATCTAAAAAAAAAGAAATTGTAGCATGCATCTTCAGCTCCTTCACTCTTCTCTTCAGATGCCATACCTTAGGTAAGCTCATCCTGGATCTGGTCCCCTCCTACTCCCTCCCTTGATGACAATCTCCCCAGAAATAGCATCTCAATGTCCTGGGTCTCTGACTTTCTACCAGAGGGACTATTATCCCAAAGTCTCTCTTCTCCTTCCCCCCACCCCTTACAGAATTTTATTTTAAAACTTGATTTGTGGACTTCTTTCATGTTGTTTGCCCTAGGAATGTTTTGTAATGGTTACATGTGCATCAGAATTGCTAATAATAGCTCTTCTAGGGAGTGTGAACTTTGTTAAACATTCAAAAGGGAGTCATTGGAGAGGTTTTGGATTTGGATTTCTTGGTTGTTCTTGTTTTTAGTAGAGTATGATAGATATAACCAAATATCTATTTTTTTCCTTTAAGTGGTGTTTGATTTTGGAAGAATTGGAGAAAGAGAAAGCTTGTTAATAAGACTTGCTTGGAGACTCTTGTAAGAAATTCTGGGGTGTGGCAATTAAGAACTAGAATGGTGCCAAATTATTAGGGAAAGGAGAGAAAGGACAGTCTTGGTAACTGAGAAGCCCTGGAACCTAAGCCCTAGACTTCCAAGTGGTCAGTGTCAGGAAACTCTCCAGACAGGAGGTGAAGATAGGAGAGTGGGAAAGGGACAGGCTGGACACTCGAGGTGCCTAGAAGCTTCTGCTGGTCAAGCTAGAATTAGGGGTTGAAGGCAGAAGAACAGTATGGAGAGAGGGTTGAGTAATGTCAGGAGGTAGAGCTGATAGGCAAGCCAGAATTAAGGCAAACTGAATGAGTGAGTGTTCCTACAGGCAGCAGATCAGAAACCAGGTACACAGACAAGAAGCCAGAGAACACAAATACCAGAGGGCAGAGCAAGGTAGGAGTCCAAAGTCCAAGCAAACAGTCATTGGGCACCAGGATATCTGCTGGAACTGAAGAAGTAAAGCAAAGCAAACAGAAAAACAGATGCCAAGCACTAACAATAAGGAAAGAGATTGATAAGCAAGGCAACTTTCCTGTCTCACATACTAGAACAATCAAAGTTGAGTAGGAAATCGCAAGGGGGAAAGAGACGGGGCAGTCAGCCTAGTGTAGGGGACAGGATACTATGACTTAGGGGAGAGAAGTACTAGGTTCAAATGCAGTTTAACTAATTATTAACTGTGTGATCCTGGGCAAGTCATTTAACAGCTTTGTCCCTTGGTTTTCTGATCTGGAAAATGAGGAAATTAGGTTCAGTGACCCATTCAGTGACCAGTGTTCCTTTTTGTCTCTAAGTCTGTGATCTCAGGATTTAAATTAAAAATCCCATCTCAAAGGGGCGGCTAGGTGGTGAGGTGAATAAAGTACCGGCCCTGGAGTCAGGAGTACCTGGGTTCAAATCCGGCCTCAGACACTTAATAATTACCTAGCTGTGTGGCCTTGGGCAAGCCACTTAACCCCGTTTGCCTTGCAAAAACCTAAAAAAAAATCCCATCTCAGTAACTACTTGTATAACTGTAGACAAGTCACTCCATCTCTTTGAGTCTTCATTTCCTCACTGAAAACCAAACCAAACCAAAAAAAAAAAAACAAAAAAAAAACCAAAAACAACAACCCAAAACGAAAGCTAAGAGTAAGAATAAATGATTCTGAAGGTCCTTATTAGTTCTAAACTCATAGTCTTAGATGGAAATTTGAGTAGGTAACTACTCTGTGCTCAGTTAATTTCTTCATCCACAAGCTTCTTCCAATACTGTATTATTGGAAACCAGGTGGCAGAATGGATGGAATGCTTGAGATGAAGTTGGGAAGACATAGGCTCAAATCCTGCCTCAGACATTTACTGGCTGTATCACCACAAGCAAGTCATTTGATCTGTGCTTGCCTCAGTCACTTTAAAATGGGGACAAGAATAAAGCACAATATAAATGGTAGGTTTTACTATTAATTAATATTATTATAGTCTATTCTTTTCTTTCACTTAAATCATTCATTTAGTATATGTTAGAGATGCATAGTGGTATGATAGAAAAACACTAGTCTATCATCACTAAACTTCTAAGTCTTGGTTCTGATGTTTAAAAGACATAGCACCTTGAGCAAAGTCTCATTTTCCCTGAAAAGAGGAGCTTCTCATGTTACTTGCATTATATACCTCACAGAGTGGCTATGAACAAAAGGCAGTATAAATTTCTATGTAAATGAGAATTATTACTATGATCATCATGATCATTCTTATTATTATTGTTATCATTAATATTTGTTACATGGATTCTCTTCTCCAGGACTGCTTTTAGCATCCATCAGTTCAGAGGGAGAACTGCAAAGAATGCATCTTTTTTCCTTTGACTTGGCAACTCAATTGTGAGGCCACACTTGCCCCACACTAATGGAATGGGGCAGTGTTCTAATTAAAAAAGAAAACACATCTTTTCACAAGCAGAGAGCCAAGGTATTGTGCTTCTGTTGTCCTGAAGAAAGCATGCTTTAATAAAAAAAATCCTTTTATAATCCCTCCTTCTGTTCGTAGTTTCCAAGGCTTTTCCTGGCAATAAAAGGATTGTAAAGTTGACAAACAGAGGCAGGGACAAAGAAGTATGGGGAGATAATGCCCTCCTGAATAGGGAGGTATTTGAAGGTGTATTGATCCCACAGCACATGGAATATGAATGTTCAAAGCCAAAGCCGCCATTTAGGTTAATATTTCTATTGTAGAACATAAGATCATCTAGGGTGGGTACCTTTTCTTCCATACAACGCTTATAATGGCCTGGGCACTGTGGAGCCACTTCATGTTAACTAAGGAGAAAGAAGACATTGAGTATTACAAAATGACATTTTATAAAAGGTGTATTCCTTGAATGAGCTCCCCCACTTCTCCATCAATCCATCTCCTTCTCATTCTTCTTAAACCATAATCAAATCTTACTTCCTTCAGTGAAACTTTTGCTGATGATTCTAAACCAAACATTTACTAGTCATTCATACTAACATCAATTGTTTTCCTTTAGAATGCTCTTTGTCCTGCCGTTTACCTCTTGGAACCACCAGCTCCCTTCAAAGCTCAGCACAAGGACCATCTTTCAAGAGGCCTTCTCTGCTTCCTCCAATTATTAGTAGAACTTTTAAAACCCTCGACAGCATTATTTTGTTATTATATATAATAAAAGTAAATATATGTAAAATATACAATAATATTGTTGCATGTAATGTATGTATATACATATATACATAATTCAATATATATATTTGTATATATTATATGCATATATACATATATATTTCCTGGGTTATAGAAACCCAGGAAAGGAATCTCTAATTCAAATATTTTAGTTTATAAACTAAATTTTATTTGCACAATTCCAAATTGCTTCCCAAAATGGTTATATTTCTTCATTTTACAAATTCATTAAAAATGAATTAGTGAATCAATCATTCTACAAAACCTCCAATATTGTCTATTGTCATTTTTGGGGTCATTTTTGCCAATTTGCAGGATGTGAGGTAAGATTTCATGGTCTCTTTACTTATGATTTGGAGTTTCTTTCATATAATTGTAAAAACTTTGAAATTCTGGACTCCTTGCTCTTTAACCACTTTACTGGGGAATTACTATTTTATATGTGAGTATGTGTGCTTTTGTGTATGTATAAATAAAAACGCACATATACATATATGGTTATATATCTTACATACGCTACCCTTATGAAAAAAATTTTGTCTTTAAAATACTATTTGTTATTTGGAATAACTCTCTGGGAGGGGATGAATACTGGAAATATCTATGATGACATAAAAAACAGAAGTCATCATTTAAAACTCATTTCTTTAAAAAAACATGCTGACTGTGGTATATGTATGTCATGGAACACTATTGTTCTATTAGAAACCAGGAGGGATGGGAATTCAGGGAAGCCTGGATGGATTTGCATGAACTGATGCTGAGTGAGATGAGCAAAACCAGAAAAACACTGTACACCCTAACAGCAACATTGGAGTGATGTTCAACCTTGATGGACTTGCTCAGTGCACCAATCAGGGACAATTTTGGACTTTCTGTAATGGAAAATACCATCTGTATCCAGAGAAACAACTGTAGAGTTTGAACAAAGACCGAGAACTATTACCTTAAATTTAGAAAAAAAAACTGATATCTTATTGTCTGATCTTGTTATCTCTTATACTTTTTGTTTCTTTCTTAAGGATATGATTTCTCTCTCTCATCACACTCAATTTGGATCAATGTACAACATGGAAACAATGTAAAGACCGAAAAATTGCTTTCTTTGGGGGGGGGGAGGAAGTAAGATTGGGGAAAAATTGTAAAACTCAAAATAAATAAAATCTTTAAAAAAAAAAAACCATGCTGACTCTGGAGTCAAAGGAGAGGGTCTTTCCTTTTACTGGACTGAGAAAACAAAGGCCATATACTATGATTTCCCTCTTTTCCCTTTTTCTGCATATTAAAGTTCCTTTAAACAGTTCCCAAGATCTCAATGCTCCCATGACTAATGAAGAAAAGATTTTCTTCTTACCAAGGCCAACCACTATGCTTAAGCCTTTGCCCATCCCCTACCATAGCCTCTGAAAGTTGGCCTCTTCATTCACCTCTTATTGTCTCTCTCATTTCCTGATTTCTTCACTGCTGCCTACCTATGTAATATGAATGAATCATCTTAATTAATCAATCAATCATCTGTCTGGTGTTTTAAGGATTGCTTAGCACTTTCCATCTGTTATCTTATTGGATCTTCAGTACAACCCTGGGAGGGAAGTGCCATGTATAGCCACTGTATAGGTCATTTTAGGCGGCATAGGTAGGAATTTCCTTGTCTGATTTTCTTTATATCAAAAAATCTTGGTTCCATTAAAGAAAAATTTTAATTTTTTTCATTTTTCATTTATCTTTCTTCCTTAGCCAAACCTTAGAAAAAGTTGTTGACAATTCTTTGCCTCCATTTCTTCACTTCCCACTCAATTCTTGATTCCTTGAAATTTGGCTTCCAAATACACCACTTGACTAAAACTTTCCATCTAGGAGAGGAACTCTTTCATTAGTCTCAGCATCAGGGTGATTTGAGTTTGAATGATATTTTGATTGCTTATTACCTGTGTTGTTTGGGGTGACTCTCTTAAAATATCTTAGCCTTGGTTCTCCCATCTGTAAAAAACGATAATACCTGTAGGGCTTATTTCACAGTATTGTTAGGAGGACCAAATCAGTAAATGTTCACAAAATCCTTTATTAAATTTAAATCTATCTATATACATAATATGGTATTTGGTATTTTAGTCAAAAACTAGAGAGGCTATGACAAGAGGCCATAAGTAGGAAAGCATTGATTTAAAATGGGTATACCCCCACTTTTTTAACCAAAACTTTCTTACTTAAAGCCTCTTGTCATGGCCTCTAAAGATTTTGACACAATTGAGATTCCCTTTACCAAAAATTAACTTCCTTTAAGACTTACCACATATGCTACTTCTTATGAGAATCTTTTTTTCTGATCCCCCTTTATTGACAGCACTTTCTTTCTCCTCCAATTATATTTCTCCTTTTATGTATTTATAGTCTATCTCTAATAAAATATGATTTCCTTGAATTCAGACATTCTTTGTCCTTTTTGTTGTTGAACGTGAAGTACTTGAACATAATAGTTGTCTCATGATGCTTATTGTTAAATGTTAATCAAGGAGACTAGATTCTCCAAACTCCTTCAAGAGAGCATCTATGCTAATGAATATGAAGAGTTCAGAGAAATATGGGAAGTCTTTTTTAAACTGATAGTGAGTAAAGAGCACAGAACTAGAAAAATAATGGCTAAGCAATGAAAATTGGAAAAAGTAATAATAACAAAATAGAACAAAACTGAATGCTGTGTAATTATGTTGACCTCTAAGAAAAGATTACAAAATGCACTTTACTCCCCCATTGGAGATGTGGAAAATATGGGAGTATGCAACTTTATATATAAATTCAGAGACAATGTTATAGTTAACCTTTTATATTTATTTTTTAACTTTTGCTAGAAGGGAGACCTAACATAGAAGGCATATTAGGAAATCAAGATTTATAGGCAAGCAATATAACTATATAAAACTAATGGAATTCCCTTAAAAGTAGATTTAAAAAATATGAACAAATAATTTTCAAAAAAATGGCAAGCTGTTAACATTCATATGAAAGATTTCTTCAAATCACTAAAATTAAGCAAAATGTAAGTAAAAATAATTCTAATGTTTCATCTTAAATCCAGAAAATTGGCAAAGATGGCAATATATAAGAATAATTAAGGTTAGTGGGATGATGAAAAGATGGGAACATTAGAGTATTGTTAGCAGAACTATAACTGCATCCAAACATTTTGGAAGGCAATTTGGAATTATGAAAAGAATGTGAATAAAATGTCTGAGCTATTATTTAGACATTCTACTGCCAGTCATGTTACCCAAGAAGATCAATGACAAAAAGAAAGTTCCTATATGTACCAACATGTCCATAGCAGTACTTTTCTGTGATAACAAAAAAAGAAGCAGATGTTCATTAATCAGAGAATGATTAAATGAATTGTGGTATAGTGTTGTAATGGTCTGCTGTGGAATTCATGGAATGAATTTTATGAATTGATGCAAAATGAAGTGTATGGAACCATGTATGTATGTATAAAAACCATACTTACAATGATGAAAATGGAAAAAAAACAAAATAATAGAAACTGAATGGTAAGAAATGATAATGACCAAGTTTGACCTCAAAGAGATCTTCATGGCAGAGGGGGGAGATTATGAGTAAGGAATGTTGAACATAATGTCAGACTTTTTAGAGATATTGGTCAGTTTTGCTGAACTTTCTTTTTAAAATTAGGTATTATAAAGAATGGGGGATGGAGTTCTATAAGGGTTGTAGAGGAAGGGATACAATGGGAATGTAATTTAATTTAATGTTTTATCCTTTATTTTTGAAGAGGACTACAACATCAGGGAAGTGATGCCATGACAAGCACATAAATTGGATTTGAGTTAGGGGGTGCTGTGCTAAGTCACCAGCCTCACTTTCTACTGGAGATGGTCCTGGAGGTGAGGCAGAGTTAAGTGACTTGCCCAAGGTTACCCAGCTAGTAAGAGTGAAATATAAATATAAAAGTGAAATATATTATAAAATTTAATTTTAAAAACACACAAAAGAGAATAAAGGGAAATTTGGAAGGAAATACAAACGGGACATTATTGATACTATTTTGTTCAATGTAATATAAAAATGGCATAAATTTGGCACATATTAAGCTCAGGGTTTTATATACAATTGTATTTTCTTCTTTGTATATTGAAAAACTTATGTTTATTCATATTTGTCAAGTTTATGCAAAAAGAATATTTTTCAAAAAAATGAAAATATTGAATACAGAGAAGCATTAGAGAACCTATATGAATGGATTCAACATAAACAACTAAAAGATAATATACACAATGACTACAGAAATACAAATGGAAAATAAAAATGCAGTTCAATCATGGGTAATTATAACAGCTGTGTTTGTGTGTGTGTGTGTGTGTGTGTGTGTGTGTGTGTGTGTGTGTGTGTGTGTATCTGAAAATGTGAAAATATGTTTCTCTAACTTCTTTTCAGAGATAGGGAACTATGGGCATGGTGACATTATATGCAGTGTGCTTATCTGAAAAGAAGATACTCCTTTTGAAGGTCCACGTTAGTTCTCTAGACTGATTTGTTCCCTTTTTTTATTCTTAATAATATGAGAATGTTCTGTTGGGGACCAGGAATAGAAAGGATCCACTGAGAAATAAAGACTATGTAGAGATTAAAAGGTTGGGGTTTTTTGGATTATGAATAAACCTACAAGAATGTAGATTATATAAAACAAAATTTTTTTTCCAAATAGAAATGTGTTGGAAATAAATAAATTAAATAGTGGACTCTATTTGGGAGAACCTATACCAATTAGTGAGAGAATGAGACCATCTACAAAATTTAAGTAGAATTTTAAAATGCTCCACAAACAAACCACAAAATAATTAATCCCTTTATTTATTCTAGGAATGAAAGTACTAACCAACTCCTCCAGATGGAGTTTAGATTTTAAGTTCTCAGATGGCCACTTTCAAGCTGATAGACAAAAGGCAAAGGAAAAGAAGTTTTATTGAGGATTGGAAAGAGCAATGCACTGAATTCTTATAGGGTACTTCTGTAGTCAAAAAAGCCTTTCAGGTTATGAATCGATGATTGGCATTCTCCTGAATGTAATAATAATAATATAATATTTATATATAATAATATAATATAATCTGCTTGGTTTTTTTATTTGCCTTTATCTTTTTTTCCTTTTACTCATTCAATTTTCTCAAAGAAATCTATGAAATAAATAGACATATTAAAGACAGAGAAAGGGCAATGTGGTATGGCATGAAAAGTGTTGGTTCAGGATTTGGTTCCTGGCTTCAAATCCTAACTGCTACTTAATAGCAGTGTGATTTTAGCTATGTCACTGAATCTTCATGCCCTACAGTTTCTTTATCTGAGCAATGGAGGGCTTATATTAGCTGATCTCTAAACTCCCTTCTTGTTCTAAGTGAAGAATCGTAGAAAGTACAAGGCAAACCATCTTATTTGATCCTTATAACAACCCTATGAGAAAATTGATATCATTACTACTTGAACAGATGAAGAATCTATGGTTAGAAGAGTGTAATGTTTTTCCCAGAGTCACACAGTGACTGAGACATGATTTGAAGTCAGGTCTTTGGGACAAATCCTGGACTACTCCTAGTATAAATAACATGAACGATTTCTCCCAAATCACTAGAAGCACATGAATCTCTTTAGAGAGTAAAAAACTCCAATTTGGTACAGTAAGACATTCACAACTTCTCTGTTGTTCAGTTTGTCAACCCACAAAATGAGAAGAAAAATTTAGGAAATTAAAAATCAATATGATGAAAACAAAAAATGAAAGTAACTGAAGTTGGAAAGTAGGAGAGATAAGCTCTTAAGAAGGAAATGAACAAGGAAAAAGCAGAGTCACAGGATGGATAAAACTAATCACAGGAGGGACGGATAAAATTAACTCAATAACTTCTCCCAGCAAAAGAAATAGAAAGGGATAGAATTGTGCAAAGAAAGGAAAGTGGAAGAATGGGGGAAAGCATATTAAGCATTCACACTTTAATTAAGTTTCCACATCATCTTGGTAAGAGGAGACAAGTACTTCTCTAAGCATTGTTTTGTTTTTTACTTACAATAAATGTTCCATTCCTCTCTGGAACATGTCTTTTACTTATTCAGTGTTTCTCATCCCAAAACACCTGGCCTAGTGTGCCAGCTAAGTTTGGCATATGAATGCATATGAAGACCCAAAGGTCACCTTCTAGATGGAGAATTGCATAGATTTCTGCTACCCCTTTTGGCAGATGTATCAATAGACAAAGTAGGAAGACCTGAGGAAAAGAGAACCAGTTCAGCTCTTTGGGGTACCTGCCCCTGTGTCTATCTAATAAATTATTGTAAAGAAACCCAGTTCCTTCCCCAGGTCCCTGTAATGCAAATGAATATGCATTAATAGTCAAAGGAATAGCAGCTGATTCTAATGAAAAGAGTACTGGATATGGAACCAGACCATTCAGTTTTAAATCTCCACTCTGAAGTTTACTAACTGTGTAACTATTCATTGAGTCACTTAACCACCCTAGTCATTAGTTTCCTCATTTGTAAAATGAAAGAGTCAGGCTAGATAACTTCTATAGTCTCTTCCAGCTTTATACCATGATTACATATAATGCTACATCTCCCATCCCTTTGCATTGGTTGCCCTATATTCCAGTTCAAGAGACATATTTTGTGGAAGCTCTTTGTTGTTCTTTGTTTTCTACCTTCAGTTTCTTATGCCTTTCCCTCTTCTAGGCTAACCTGTAGGTAACTTTCTGTTTACTCTGTACATATCCTGTACATACCCACACACATTCCTGTTCTCTCCTCCACTTAAGTAGAATGTCAGATCCTTGAGGATAGGGACTTTTAAAATTTGGGTCTTTATATCACCAAATCTTAGCATAGTGCCTCATATGTGGTAGGTACTTTATAAAAGCTTGTTGACTCATTGGTTCAATCCTATGCTCCTATAATCTATGCCATAGACTTTTGTGGAGTTAGATGATACTTCGGAGGATCATGTACATGAATATATGTGGACATCGATATACATGAACACTTTAATATAGTAGAAATTAGCATCACCATCTATTATCATCATGTGTTTACCTTTGCTAATGGAAATCTTGGTTCAGAGAGCAAGTTTGTCACCTTGGTAATTCTTTGTTCTCCAGCTGTTTCTCCTCAGGTCTCAGGAGAATCTTTTCTTTTATCCTAGAAACTCCCAGGAGAAGGAGCAAAACTTAATTCATAAGTTCACAAGCAGTGATAACCAATGACAAATTGCATCTCTGCCCTATTCAAGCCTATGTGATGCCAGCCACCTCCCCCATGCACATAACCAATGGATGGTTTTATTGCACTAGACTTTCTAAATAGAACCAGTCACTCTCGTTCTCTCTCTCTCTCTCTCTCTCTCTCTCTCTCTCTCTCTCTCTCTCTCTCTCTCTCTCTCTCTCTCCTCTCTCTCTCTGCAAAATGTATCAACTCCAGGGACCTCAAATGGAAAGTAGTATTAAATGAGATGAGCTATAAATCCATTCCCACTGGTTGCCCCCTGCCTGTTTTCCCTACAAAGGTTATCATAAGATAATATCAAAGATATAAATCATAATCAAAATACCTTGATCAGGTATTTTGGTCTGCTGGTAATATTATGTTTAGTGAAACAAATTTCAACCTCCTAATATCTGGTGGCTTAAAATCAGCTGCCATTTGACTTTCTGAGAAGGAAGGAGGACCCAGTAGAGTACCCCACTCTTAAGGAAGGAAATACTAAAACAGAGAATATTTGGCTCAGGTTCCTAAGGTAGTCTGGGGGCTGATATCAGCACTTCTAGGGCCTGATGCTGCAGAAAGGGTGCTCAGCAGGTGTGTTCAAGCTGCCAGGGTTGCACCCTGCCTGAAGAATGTCACAGGTCAACTGCGTTAATCAAAGGCAGTGGCTGTCGACCCACTCAGCAGCAGGGACT
The DNA here is from genome assembly GCF_037893015.1 of Macrotis lagotis. Lineage (NCBI taxonomy): Eukaryota > Metazoa > Chordata > Mammalia > Peramelemorphia > Peramelidae > Macrotis > Macrotis lagotis. The sequence goes on along the minus strand of NC_133658.1, from coordinate 304,561,268 downwards.
ATAAATAAACAAAGGAAAGGTCTCCTTGCTGACAGTTATGGTCTCCTCTATATCTCTCCTGTTACCCCTTCTCCTCCTTCATCAGTCTGCTGAGTAGCTTCCCAGTATACGGCACTGAGCTGGGGACAGTGAATATTAGTAATGGTGTACTTTATTGTAGTTGCATCATTGTGTCATAGTTGGTGTAGCTGTCTGATGTCTTGCCCTGTTTCATTCCTGTGTGTGAATCTGTGTCTCCTCCAGGGATTTGGTGTTGACTATGGACAGACTTCCCCTATCCTTGTCCCTTGGAGAGCAAAATTTCCTAGAATGATGTTGAAAAAGTAAGCCCACATATGGCATTATTTCATTTTCAAGATCAACTAGTTCAATGCAAGTAAGTGATTGATGCTGAGATTTCTTATAGGCTTGTGACTGAGACATGAGCAATTTTGTGATTCCATTTTCCCCAGAAGTATTCTCTGGTGTGCTGTTATCCTTTAGTTAGGAAGAGTAAAACTTTCTGATCTAAATCCTAGAGAATGGGGTGAAGAGTAGGAGAAGAGAAGACTGGCAAAAGACACAACAGCCATACAGTGTGCTTTGGAGAGATTATTGTGTCTTCCTCCTGTCCTCTCTACTTCTTACCTGCCATGATTTTCTCCTATGTAGATTGAAATTTCTGCCGCTCCTTGGGGGGGGGGAAACAACAAAAGGTGGGGTGTTGTTTCTAGGTTGCCAATATAAAAATTCACATTAGCTGGTATAGCAGGGCATCTGCTGTGTTATCCAACCAGGGTGCCTATCGCAATACTAAGAAAGTCTCTCAGGAGCTAAGTAGGGACTGACCTGGTCAGAAACTAGACGGAAGTATGCACTCACCATCAAATGAACTTTTTTAAAAGGCTCGGCTACATTCTTGTTATCTATACTCTGTTTCTCCTGCCTCTTTGATCCTGGATTTCAACTGCTCACCCAGCAAATGGCCTGAACTATTTCCACCATTTAGCATAAAGTCCTCATTCATTAGGATGCTCTACAAACACATTCCATTGTGTTCTTTCAGGCTGCCTTCCTTTGAATGCAAGAGCACAGTGCAAAGGGCACTGTGAATTTATATACTGTATTACCTGTATTAGGAAGAACGCTGTGAAGCATCTATCATCCGCCAGCCCCAAAAGCTTTATCATATACAAATGATTCACTTTCGACTTAAAAGTTGAAGTAGATTGAGTATCTTTTTTAACCTAAGGGAGAGAGAGTTCCTTAATGTGGCAGGAGCTTTATGGCAGAAAGTTGTATTAATGACCAGACTTCAGTGCTTATCAGGAATAGGTCATATAATCCCTTCCCGGAATTACATGCTGGCCAGTTCAGATAAATAAAGCAGATCTGTGCCATTCATAATCCGAAATGTTAACAATTAATTTTCCAGCTCAATCCTGAAAGGCACTAGAAACCTAAATCACTAGAGCCAGACAGGCCTTGCTTGCTCTATAGATTTCTCATGAGTCAAAATTTAAACCTCAGAACTTGTAACTAACTCTTGTCAAGACACAGCTGACTTAGGCAATCAAGATAACAATATTCAGCAATAGCCTGCGTGAAACATACTCACAGTATGAATTAATAAGTCAGCTGACACCAGGCCCCAGATGTTTCTCACTCTGGCAATGTGCCCTAAGTGATGATAAGCAGATTTACATACTTAACTAATATGTTTATTTAAAGGAAATTTCCCAATCCAAAATAACATCCAGATTTCTTATTTGGCATCAGATCAAAAGACATCCTATCAAAAAGGACAGAATCCAGGATAAACCTTTTCAACATCTGCTTAAAACTAAACAACAGATTTGATGGTTTTGGTAAAACTTAATTGCAGACAAATTTCCCTGCCTCCTATATAAATATATTTCTTCGTGTCCCTAGGGTGGTTTTGACCTCGTCAATCTGGATGTTCACACAACACAATGTTGTTCCCACATTGGTCCTGACAGCTCAAACCAAAAGGAGTATTCTAGGTCTAAAGGCTTTCCCCTTCTGCATCCGTGGAATATGTCACAGACTTTCTGAAGCTCTCTCAATGAAACATCTAGTTAAATGCAGCAAGATATGTTCCATTTCAGGAAGATGCAGAAAAAGAAGTCATTTATTTCTCTGCTAGGAAGTAGGTTGTTTTTACTTTAAAGTGTATGATTGATATTTTTCAGCATTTATATCATAGTTATTCCCTTACATGGATAGTTCACAACACTACCCCCATCCTCCCTTGGAATAAAATACGTATGGAAAAACAATTCATTACCTGCATCTGTGTTTGTAATGTACTGCATCCATAATTTCCAGTGCAGCACTCAATAAATCTAAGAACATAAACTTCCAGAGAAAGAACTGTCTGTTTTATAAGGATTTCTAGGAAAAGCAGAAAGCAATTTGGTGGAAATTGGAGTTAGACGAGAATCTTATACCACATGCCACAATAAGATTCAAATAGTTAGAAGATCTAGGCAGTGGGAAGATTTGTGGGATAGAGTTCTGGATCAGGAGTCAGGAAGACCTGTGTTCAAATGTGATCTCAGACGCTCACTAGCAGTGTATTCTGAGCAAGCTACTTAATCTTTGTTTGCCTAATCCATTGGAGAAGGAAATGGTAAGCCACTCCAGTATCTTTGCCAAGATAACTCCAAATAGTCAGATATGATTGAATGACTGAAAAACATAGGAAAATGTAAGATACCATTCATAACTCTAAAAAGTTCATTTAATAATGAATACACACTTTCATCTAGAAAACTGAGGCCTGGAGAAGTTAACTAACCTAAGTGTTCATGGTCACACAGCTAGTAAAGATTAGACGGAATTTAAATCAGGTCTCTATCTACTTTAGATCTAGTGACAGTTATTCCTACCATGCTTCTGCCTCTAATTAAAGTATCAACATATATATATATATATATATATATATATATATATATATATGTATATACATATACATATATATATAGAGAGAGAGTACTTTACTATTTAGAAAACATCTTACATCCATTATCTCACTTGATCTTCACAAGTCCATGAAATAGATGATGCAGGCATTGTTATCCCTATTTTACAGATAAGGAAACTGAGGCTCAGAGAAGTTATGAAATTAAATCAAGCTCAAGATGAAGTTTTATAACCACAGAATAATAATTACACATTTCTTTAGGCAAATGTGTGGCACAGTGGATAGAATGCTGGCCCTAGGAGTCAAGCTGATTTGAATTCAAATCAGTTTCCACACATTAACTACGTTCTGGGCAAGACATTTAATTTCCATCTCAGTTTCCTCATTCTTGAATGGGGGATAAAAATAGTGCCCACTTCATGGATTCATCTTGAGAATTAAATGAAATAACATATGTACAGTGTTTTACAAATATCAAAGTACTGTATAGATGCTAGTTATTATTATTCCTGGGCAATAACTCTGTGAGATGGATAGCAAAAATATCTATTTCCATTTTATAGATGAGGAAATAGAAGTTCTGACAGCTAAAATGACCTTCCTATGGCCACATATTCAATGTCATTAGACAACTGAGTTTTTCTTGTTCCCTTGCTTATCCTTGTATCTTATCTGCTTTGATCTGTTAATAACCACCCCTTCCCCCTCAAAAGTGGGGTCAGACAGCCTAGTATTCATGAAAGAAGAAAGGTGTATGGAAGAGGTGTATGGAAACTCTTCAGTTTCATTTCACAATTTAACTACTTCTATATGCTAAATAAATCAAGTCTATTCCAACCCCCATCATACACTGATACTCATACACACACACACACACACACACACACACACACACACAAACACACATTAGTCAGGTGAAATGAGACAAGGAGATCTCATTATATTTGTCTTACAAAAAGGCAGTTTGCTGTAGAAATTAGTCATAAAAGTTGGCCAAGAGAGCAATCCAAATAAATAAATACATACATACCTAAATGTAAATAAGTAAATAAGATAAAATATAATGGAACTTCCTTTAAATAAGTAAGGAAAGAGAAGAGACTTCTGTGATGAATTGTGAAAATCCACTTGTCTGATGACATTTATTTGTCTTAATTCCCCTTGTTTCTTCTCTACAGTTAGCTTCCTTGATAGGCATCATGGTGAAATGTATAAACCACTAGACTTTGATTTAGGAGCTCTGAGTTCCAATTCCATTGCAGACACTAATTATGTGACCATAGGAAGATCAGTTTGATTGTCAGAACTCCAGTTTCCACATCTATAAAATGGGGGTGCTGATACTTATACTGCCTACCTCCTAGGTAAGTAGTAGTAGTAGTAGTAGTAGTAATGATAATAATAATAATAGCTAGAGAACATATTTGTCCTCCTGTCTGTACATATAACCTTTAAAAAGCACAAATTGATCTGCATCCTAGTAGAGAAAGTGAAAGGGATATAGGAATGCATCTTTATTTCTCAAATTATTAGGGAGAAAAGTGTGGTTAAAAGAAAAAGAGCCAAGAAGTGCTTCAAGGAAAGAAAGATGATGTGGAGAGATAAAGGGATAGTCTCTACAATCACTTCAGGAGGTTGTAAAGATAAAGTGTGGCATAGAAAAAGAAAGGAAGGAGAATTACCTGACCTTTTGAACTATGAAAGAGGTATGTGTTTCTTCTTAGAGGGAGAAAATGGACTATCTGTGGAGGAAACAACTTCTTGGGCTTCAAAGAATGATGATGTGGCTCCACAGGTTCCATCAAGGGAGAAATCATACAATAATTGTCAGAGGAAGAAGAGGAAAATAGTGATGATTGGTGACTCCCTGCTGAAAGGTACTGAAACATCTATCTGTAGACCTAACAAAAACAAGAGAAAAGTCTGCTTCCTTAGAAAGCTCTGTATCCATGGCATGACAGAGAGCCTCCTAAGAAGTGTTAAATCTGACAACCACTATCTAGTTGCAGTGATTCATGAGAGGACAAGTGATACTAGTAGAAGGAACCAAGAAAGAGCTATTGAAGTTTATCAAGTTCTTGAGGGAGAAAACTAAAATTGAAGACTGGAGGCATAGGCAACTAGGTGACATGATGGATAAAGCACTGGGCTTAAAGTCAAGAAGGCCTGAGTCCAAATCCAACCTCAGATCCTTATTATTTGTATAAGCCACATAATCTTCTACATCTGAAGAGGGATGACAATAATAGTATTGACTTTTCAAATTGTCCTGGGGGTCAAATGAAATTATATATATGTAAAGCCCTTTGCAAAACCTAAAGCATTATATAAATATTAGTTATTATTATCAACAATTCTAGGAAGAAACAAAAGACATAATTTTCCTAAAACATAAATCTGACCAAATGACTCAATAAACTTCAGTGGCTCCCTATTACCTTCAGAATCAAATATGAAATATTTTATTTGGTAACTAGAACTCTTCACAAATTTACCTCTCCCTAGCTTTCTAGTCTTCTTCAGGTACTCTATGATCCTGAGACCTGGGCTTCCTTGGTGTTCTTTGTATTCAATATTCTATCTCCCAATTCTTTGGATGTTCAGCAGCTACTTAAAACCCTTTTCCTTCTCCCTCACCCCTTCCATGTCTAGCTTTCTCTGGATATCTTAAATCCTACCTTCTGTAGGAGGCCTTTCCCACATTAGCACATTGCTTCTTATAAAATATCTAGTATCATCTTGAGGTTGAGTAGATGAAAGTTTTAAAAAGCCCCAAGGGAGTAATGGGATAGAAAGAAAGAACTAAAAATAGGTGCCTAGGTGCTGCAGTGAATAGAGTATCAGCCCTTGGACTTGAATTCAAATCCAGTCTCAAACTTTTTTTTTTATGGTTATCAACCTTTTATTTTGAGTTTTACAATTTAATCTTACTTCCCTCCCCCCACCCCACACAGAAGGCAATTTGCTAGTCTTTACATTGTTTCCATGGTATACATTGATTCAAACTGAATGGGAGAGAAATCATATCCTTAAGGAAGAAACATAAAGTATAAGAGATAGCAAGATCAGACAATAAGATATGTTATTTTTCTAAATTAAAGTTAATAGTCCTTGGTCTTTGTTCAAACTCAACAATTCTTTTTCTGGATACAGATGGTATTCTCCATTGCAGACAGCCCAAAATTGTCCCTGACTGTTGCACTGATGGAATGAGCAAGTCCATCAAGGTTGATCATTGCCCCCATGTTGCTGTTAGGGTGTACAATGTTTTTCTGGTTCTGCTCATCTCACTCAGCATCAATTCATGCAAATCCCTCCAGGCTTCCCTGAATTCCCATCCCTCCTGGTTTCTAATAGAACAATAGTGTTCCGTGGCATACATATACCACAATTTGCTAAGACATTCCCCAATTGAAGGACATTAACTTGATTTCCAATTCTTTGCTACCAAAAACAGGGCTGCTGTGAATATTTTTGTACAAGTGATGTTTGTTACCCTTTTTCATCATCTCTTCAGGGTATAGGCACAATAGTACTATTGCTGTATCAAAGGGTATGCATATTTTTGTTGCCCTTTGGGCATAGTTCCAAATTGCTCTCCAGAAAGGTCAAATGAGTTCACAGCTCCACCAACAATGTAATAGTGTACCAGATTTCCCACAACCCTTCTAACAATGATCATTGTCCTTTATGGTCATATTAGCCAGTCTGAGAGGTGTGAGGTGGTAACTCAGAGAAGCTCTAATTTGCATTTCTCTAATAAGTAATGATTTAGAGCATTGTTTCTTTCTGGATGCTTGCAGGATTTTCTTTTTTATCTGATAGTTCTGAAATTTGGCCACAACATTCCTTGGTGTTTTCATTTTAGGATCTCTTTGTAGAGGGGATCAATGTATTCTTTTTTTTTTAGTTTTTTTTTTTTTGCAAGGCAATGGGGTTAAGTGGCTTGCCCAAGGCCACATGGCTAGGTAATAATTAAGTATCTGAGGCTGGATTTGAACTCAGGTACTCCTGACTCCAGGGCTGGTGCTCTATCCACTGCTCCACCTAGCCACCCCTAAATGTATTCTTTCATTAACTACTTTGCCCTCTGGTTCCATGATATCAGGGCAATTTTCCATCACTAGATCCTGTAATATTATGTCCAGGCTTTTTTTTCTCTTCAATATTTTCAGGAAGACCAATAATTCTCAGGTTGTCCCTTCTAGATCTATTCTCAAGGTCAATGGTTTTGCTGATGAAGTATTTTACATTTTCTTCTATTTTTTCTATATTTTGGTTTTGTTTAACAGGCTCTTGCTGTCTCATGAAGTCATTAGTTTCCACAGATTCCATTCTTTTTTTTAGAGAGGAGTTTTCTTCATTTACTTTTTGTAGCTCCTTTTCCAATTAGTCAATTCTATTTTTGAAAGAACTTTCTATTTGGCCAATTGAGGTTTTGAGAGAGTTATTTTCTTTTTTGCATTTGCCAATAGAAGATCTGAGAGAAATTATTCTCATTTTGTATTTGTCCAATTGTATTTTCCAATAATTCGTTTTCTTGTTGCAAGGTGTTAATCTTCTTTTGGGTTTCTTTTCCCAAATTTTCCAATTGACTTTTAAACTCCTTCCTTATTTTTTCAAGATGTTTCCATGCTGGAGACCAGATCATATTCTCCTCAGAGGTTCTAGGTCTCTCTGAGTTAGGATTTTTTCCTTCCAATAATTTTTCTATGGATCCATCTTTCCACTAACCTTTCTTCATTTTGCTAAGACCCTGAGTTGGGGAGGGGCTGGTTCACAGATGTTTGGTGTTGGGATCCCTAGAGGCTTTACTCACTGAGTGTGATAGCTCCTGCTGGCCAGTAGGGGGTGCTAGAGGATTTGCTCACTGAGTGTAATTTCTCCATCTGTCCAGTAGGGGGTGGTGGCTGTTTTCTCTGAAGTGTCTGTGACCTTGATTGAGACCCTCTCCCTTAGCCTGGAAGGAGTTATTGAAGCTGTTAAATACTTTTGTCTTCCATCAATGGTGGGATCTACCCTGGGGTGAGGTCATCCCTCTCCCTATTGTCATCTGAGTTGGTTCTCCTGCTCACACACCTGTGCCTGGGACAGAAGATCTGTAATTGTGTTTGTTCTGGGAAGAGGCTTCAGGCAAAATGGAGGCATGGACTGGGAGTTCCTACTAGCCAGAGAAGCCCAGGGATGGTGTCCGCAGCTCTCCTGCACCAGAACTCTCCCCCATACCTGTCAGCAAGCTCCAGAGGGTCAGTGCCAACATCAATGCCTCTGCTCCCTAGTTGACCCAAGTCCCCAAGGTCGACAGGTCTCTAGTCCTGCTGCTTGATCAAGCACGTCCAATTCTAGGGCCCTCAGGCTCCCAGGCTCCAACACCCTCCCAAATCAGGCTGCTCTGGGGCTGATCGGCCCTCTGTGCCTGGACTCACCCACGATTGCAATTGCGGAACACAAATTCTAAGGTAGATGTTCTTTCTCCTGGCTTTTCTTCTGGGTTTTGTTGATTGGATTTCTGTTAAGAGGTTTGTTTCATATCATAAATAGGGAAAGATCAGGAGATTTTAGAACTGTGCCTGTTTTCTCTCCACCATCTTGGCCGGAACCCAGTCTCGAACTCTTAGCTAGCTATGTGACCCTGGGCAAGTCACTTAATCCTATTTGCTTCCGTTTCCTTATTTATAAAATAAGCTAGAGAAGAAATGCTAAACCATTTCAGTATCTTTGCCAATTTAGTAACTTTGCCAAGAAAACCTCAAATGGGGTCACAAAGAACTGGACACAAATAATAGATTAAACAACAATATAAATGGATATCTGTAACACATTTCCATCCATGATACAAGGCTATACCTGAATTGAGTTCAAATTTAGGTATTAAAAATACCTTCTTCTGCCCCTGTCCAGGGTCAGGTTTAGGATTATCTGATTGAGCCTATGACAGCAGTGGAGGAGAATGGGAGAATAGATGTATCCATTCTTCTTTTTTCCTAAACCTTAGAGGAAAATTGAATGTCTTTTTGAAAGTCAAGTAAATGTAAAGGATGGGCTAAAAAGGAACAGGAGAGAGAATCAAGTACATCTAAATTTAAATTCCAGATTATTCTCTGGTGTTTTGCTGGGTGGTTGCTCTTATTTCATTATTCTCTTGATATCTACTTCTCTCACTGTCCAATAAGCTGCTTCCTGCCAGATGGAGCTATAGAAAGAACTAAGGAGGAAGAAGCAATAGGAAGTGTTTGAAAGATAAGAAGTAAAACTAAATTTTTCTCCAAAGGTCCAAATAGTCTTGATTTTCTGGTAAGGTGAGCATCTTGATACAACACAGGATGCTGTGACTTTTAGTGCTTTCTTGGATTACATTTACAGCAAATACATTTTTTTTTCATTTTCATCTAACAAACTTGTCTAGGTATTATTTAGTAGGGACTGTTATATTTCCATGCTATGAATAAAACGATATATATATATGTGTACACATATATTTAAATCTCTCAACTTTATCAGAAAATTTCATATATATATATATATATATATATATATATATATATATATATATATATATATATATATATGTAAAATCAAAGAACTTGACTTCCCAAGATCTGGAGTATCAAAATTTAGCAGAGTTAGCAATGGTAACTATGAAAAAAAGTTTTGAAGTAAGTTTCTCTTTAAAGACCTCCTTTCTCAAACATATAGAAAACAGAGTCAAATTTACAAATGACCAAAAGACATGGACAGTTTTCAGACGAAGTATTCTAAGCTATAAAGAATCATATAAAATGCTGTAATTCACTATTGTTTGAAGAAATGCAGATTAAAACAATTCTGAGGCACCACTTCATACCTATTAGATTGAATAACAAAATAGAAAAGGAAAATGATAAATGTTGGAGAGGATATGGGAAAAAAAGAGAGATTAGTGTATTGTTAGTGAAGTTATGAACTGATTCAATCATTCTGTAGAGTAATTTGGAACCAAGCCATAAGGGCTATAAAACTATACCTATTCTTTACCTAATACCACTATGAAGTCTATATCCCAAAAGAGATAAAAACCAAAAAGGAAAAGAACATTTAAGTTCAATAATATTTGTAGCAGTTCTTTTCTGGTGGCAAAGAATTGGAACTTGAACAAATTATGGTATATGATTATGATGGAATGCTATTCTGCTCTAAAAATTATGAGAAATATGCTCTCAGAAAAACCTGGAAAGATTTACATGAGTTGATGCAAAGTCAAATTTACTATGTAGAAACATCTCTGGATAACTTAGATATTCTCAACAATACAATGTTACAAGACAACTCTAAAGGATATCATGAAAAAGAGCTGATGCTGTCTGAATACAAATTAAATTATATTTTTTAAGCTTTCTTATTTTTCTTGAGGTTTTTGTCTATTTTTTTCACAACCTGAATGGAAATGTTTTGCATGACTACACATGTATAACCTATATTGATTTGCTTGCCTTCTCAATGACAGAAGATGGGGAGGGAAGAAGGGAGAGAATTTGAAATTCAAAATTTATAAAAAGAATGTTAAAAACTGTTTTTACATGTAATGGGGAAAAAAGAAAACACTAAATAAAAATGCTTTAAAAATAATTTTTAAAAAGCAAAGGTTATACAAGCACCATGTCAAGTTTACTTAGGAATATTATTAAGGGACACTACAGAAGTTAGCACATGACCAGAAGATTCTGAATTAATTCTGACTATCCTTTCTATCCTGTTTTCATGGAACTCTATCTTGGGAAAAACTGAATGCATTTGCTACAGTTGGAAGATGTATAGATACTAGGAAATGTATAATAATAATTAGAAGCATTTGCAAAGTGCTTTAGAAATATTGCCTCAGTGTATCCTCACAACACCCCCGGAAGATAAGTATATATGAGAAAACTGAGACACGCAATAAGTTGATTGCCTAGGGTTCAGATATGAACTGAAGTCTTCCTGACTCCAGGTCTAGGCACTCTATAGATTGAGACAACTAGTGCCTTTTATGGAACCTGTGGATTAAGGTCAGAAAAGGATTTGATGTGGAGATATAAATATGAGAAACCTACAGCACCAATAGTCATTCCTCCACAGAGAAGTTTTTAAATGATATGAACAAGAAATTCTCAAAAGAAGAATTAAAAACTGAGAATTATAAGGAGAATACATAAATCACCAATAAGAGTAATGCAAATTAAAACAACCTTGAAGTTTCATCTCATACCTAAAAAATCATCAGAAGTGATGGAAAATGGGAATAGTCATTGCTGGTGGAGTTAATGAAAAAATTTTCATACTCATATATTTTTGGTAGAACTATGCATATGTTCAAACATTTTAGAAAGTAATTTAGGATTATACAAATAAAGTAGTTAAAATGCTTGTGACCCAGAAATTTCACTGGTACACATATACTCCAAGGAAGTCACTAACAAAAAAGAAAGGCTTCAGATAAACCAAAGCATTTATAGTTTGTTTTATATTAGCAAAGAAATAGAAACAACATAGATACCTAGTGACTGGGGAATAGCTAAACAAATTGTGATTAATAAATGTGATTATTACAGTGCTATATGAAATAATAGACATAAGTACAGAGAAACATGAAAAGATTAAGATACAATAATGTAAAGTTATCAGAACCAGGAAAACAATATACACAATAGCTACAATAATGTTAATGGAAAGATCAAGAAAACTATTAGATACTAATGCTATCAAATAATAATGATTATACTTAGCTTTTCTCCTTTATGGGGCATATTGAACATAATGTCAGATCACAATCTTGTTTAGAATGTCTTTGATGGGTTTCCAATGCTGAAAAAATCCATTGCCCTCTAGCCAACCTAATAGTCTCTTCCACCATGTCTAGGCTGGTCTTTGAAAGATAGGCATACTTTTTACCCAAAATACTTCATACTTGACAGCTTATAGTCTGCTACTTCAAAAATCCAGGTACAATTCCAAGTCATCAGGAAGCCCTTTACAAATGTAAAACTGAGGCCCATAGAAATAAAATGACTAACCTACAGTCACACAACTAGTGAGTGTCTGAGTCAGAACTTTAACCCAGAGCTGGCTCCAAGTTTAGTCTTTTCATCACCACTACATTGACAACTCAATCCAGATCCTAGACACTAAAAGTGCCACTGTTAAGAAAATTATAAAAGTTCTTCATACATATACTCATTTACAGATGTTTATAATCCAGGGATATAAAGACCAACATTACATGTTACACATTTTTCTAGCTTCATAAATAAATATCTGTTCCTTTTCCCTTTCTCCCACATACACCTTCTTTGCACTTATGTTATCTCTGGTCCCCATGCCTGGACAATGAAAAAAACTTCATCTGCAGAACTCAGAATCATTACAATGACTAATCTTGGTTCTGGAGACACTTCTTTAGGTAAAGATGTAGGGCACAGGAGCACAATGCTAAATTCATAGTCAGACATCCTTGTTTTGCCAGATGATTTGACAAAACTGTTTTTCTTTGTTACAAGGAAGGGTTCTATTGGGAGGGGGAACATATCAAAAAATCTTTATAGTGTAAAATTCAAAATTCATCAAAACAAACTTTAATAAGAAAAATAAAATATCCACCTCTAAATTAATCATAAGGAAAGAAAACCAATAACTGCTGTCAATATCCATTAAACTGATTTCTTGGCCTTGGGAGTGAACCTTATGCTCAGAAAGTTCTCAGTCATATACATCTCTTAATCCCCATGATCTGTTTGTTGACAAAGTCCATCACACAAAGAATTTCTGGGCCACTCTCTTCTTAATCATAGATGTCTTAAATGGAGATGGTCACCTTAGCAGATTTCACACTATTGTGAGTTATTAAAAGTATCTCAGAAGAACCAGAGGGATCCTCAAAAGCTAGAGTAAAAACCAACTTTTCATCATTCAAGATGACTAAATTTTTTTTTCTGATTGCATTTCTTTAAATCCAGGTGACTTCTTTCTCTAACCCTTGGAGAAAAGAAATTCACATACATATAAAACTCCATGTCAAAACAACTATCACCTTGGTTATTTCTAGTTTTTACATGAATTCAAAAACATTTCTTAAGGGACAATTTATTTTCAGGGTATTAAGGTAAACATTAGGAGAAAAGACAAAATTTGAATAAGAAAGGGCTGTCCAAAATGCGGCCTGCTGGCCACATGTGGCCATAGTATGATTTTATGCAGCACTCTGTGGGTTTACTAAACAAAGCTGAGCTACCACAGAACTCTCACTAAAATGGCAAAACAAAATATATTGTCTATTATTTCAATAAAAACTTTTAAAAGTAATGTTGGAAAGTCCTGGTAGAAGACACAGTCCCTTTCTACAGAACACTTACAGACTAGTAGGGAAATACAACAGAAAAAAATAGATAACTGTTCTATACAATAATTTGTGATTAATGAATTACAGAAGTTGAAAAGAAAATGGTATGTGAAGTCTGAAGAAATTGTTCATTATAAAGCAGAGATCAAGAAAGCTTTTGTAGAAAAAATAGACTTTGAATTTTACTTTAAATTGGTGGTCAATCAAAAGATCCTACCATACTATTAAGTAGGACTCAAGGAAATTATGGATCCCAATTCACAGGATCTTAGAGCTAAAAGGTACCTTACTGATCATCCAGTCCCACCATTAAAGATCCCATCCCTTCTTTTAAGTAGATCTCTAGTGACACAGACTCCATGACTCTTCCCCAGGCATACACCTCACTGTTAGAAAGCAAATGTTTCTGCAGAGATGATGCCCCTCCCCCAACAGATGCTTTGTTTTGAGGTACAGACTTAGGAACTGCTCCCAATAATTTTGTGTCCTCTTGGCCTCTAGGCTAGAACCCAAATGTGATCCTATGATTCTTCCTCTCTCAATTTACACAACAAAAGTGCATGATACAATAGAGGTCTAAATCCAAGGGAATAGGGAGAAGGAACATGTATAACTATTTATTTTTCATTTCTTTCATGGGAGCAGGGGTTTTGAGAGTCAGTTCTTTTCAGTATTCAAAAAGTACCCCTTCTTACTCCCACAAATGTGTACATCTGGTGCACTTACATATTCATTTGACATCTCCACAAAAATATAAGCTTCTTAGGAGGAAGAATTATTTAATTCTTTATATTTGTATCCCCAGTACCTAGTTACATGCATGGCAGATAATAGGTATTTAATAAATTCTTCTCAATTGATTGATTAACCCATAAGTCCATCACCACTATGCTACTTGTGGTAATGACATAGTAAATGCTAGGCTCCCTTCCACCTGAGTGGTGATGTCCCAAAACACACAGACCAATGACTAAGAAGCTATGTATGTCTTAAGAGGAGGATGCTCAAAGAACAGAATTTGAAAAGAATTAATTGGATATTTCTTGGTTGTATGAGCTTTGTTGTATGTAGTACCTTAGGTTATGTGGTAGGGGACACCAACTTTGGATTTGGCTGTAGGTATAGAGAATGTGTGTGTCATATCTTTATACACACACACACACACACACACACACACACACACACACAATTTAATTAAATTCAATTCACCAAATTTTTTAAGGTCTTGCTGTTCTAGAAGTACAAAGACAAAAGATGACCTCTACCCTCAATTCAATTCAACACAAATTTGTTAAACATAGTGTAAGGCATTATGCTAGGCTCTGATGATACCAGAAATTTAGATTCAAGGACTTTTGGAAGAAAACTACAATGCAAGATAGGATTGTGATGGGAACAAAGGCATGACCCAGACAAAATGCCTTTAAAATTCGAGGAAGAGAATGCTCAAAACAAGTAATCCCCAAGACTTGAAGGAAAAGAAGGATTCTGAAAGTGGAGGTGACAAAAAACATACATTCCAGGGAAGGATGGGATATGGTATGTGCTAAGACATAGCCATAGGACAGTGTAGCAGCAATCAAGACATAGCATCCCAACTATACAAACTGACTGGAAAAAAGAGTAGACCACATAATTTTCAACACTCCCCTCTTCTTGCCCAAATTTTCAACCTCCATTGATTAAAAAAAAATCCACTCAACATAGTGCTTTATATTTCAGCTCTGAAATCTAATTTTTCTATTTGCCATTTATATCTGATATCTCCAAACCACAAGTCTTACTCAGCCTAGAGCCTAGGATCTCATTCTCCACAGAGCACTAGTACTTTCTACTGACAAGACGCTGAAAATGGAATATCCCAAGGGCTACCACATCCTAGTCTGGGAACTCAGAACCTCTTAATGTGTTCCTGATATAAAATAGCTAAGTTGAAACTGCCAGGACAGAGAGAGGGAGCAGAGGAAGTGAGAAGAACCCTTTTTTCAGGAGATGGCTCCAGAAGCAACCTCTCCTGTGATTGGCACCTTTGTTTAATGAAACTGGCACTAGGGCTGGGAGCAGGCAGGCTGCCATGTCGACAGATGGGCATGTGGGTAGATAGCCAACAGATAATGTATGAGCATCAAATGTGTTTGTTGAGGGCAGTTTTCCCAGGCAGGAGCATCAGAATAGGGACCCATCCAGAGTTTCAGCACCTGTGCTCAGATTCACTCTCAAAGTGGGCTAGGGACTAAAGCCCAGAACATTGGGGTGTGGGTGGGCCAAATAAGAGAAGGATAAAGGAGATGGGAATCGTTTGCTTTGCACAAGAGAAAAATGATTGGGAAGATGTGGAAGAGAGAGTAGGACAGACACTCTGAGCTTAACATCAAAGGGTTGTTGTATGGGTGGTGGTATGAGGAATAGGCAGTCATTATTTTCTCTTCTGCCTTTCTTTCCTACTTCTTTCCTTTCCTTCCTTCTTTTCCCTCTCCTTTCTGCCCTCCCTCCCCTCCTTCCTTATTTTTCCTTTACTGTTTTCTTTCTATGCTTCTAGAGGTGTGGAGCAGCATGATGAATGAGATTAGACATAAAGACCTCTTCTTGCTGAAGCTTTCCTTCTGGGCTTCTGAGAGCTCAAAAACTATTCCAAGAGACTAAAAGAATGATAGTTAACTTGGAAATGAAAAGAAAAAATTTTAAATCATGAATAAGTTTTATGACTTTTGCTGCCTGATGGCTAGACAGAGTAGTGGACAGAACTCCAAGCCTGGGGTCAGAAAGACCTGAGTTCAAAGGTGGCCTCAGACACTTAACCAGCTGTGTGAACCTGAGCAAGCCATTTAATCTTGCTTGCCTCACTTTCCTCACCTGTAAAATGAATTGTAGAAGAAACTGGCTAATTACTTCAATATCTTTGCCAAGAAAATCTCAAAGAGGGATCACAAAGAGTCACACACATCTGAAAACAACTAAACAACAACAATTTGGTTAATCAAAAAAAAGTTTTGAAAGTATTCACATAAATATATAAGAGGAGTAAAATGGCAGTGCCCTAGAGGTCAAGAGACTAGGGTTATAAGTCTGGTTTCAGGGAGAGATAGATGCACACCTACCTTTCAACCAAAGATTCACAAATGCAGGATCAGCTAGTTAGCACAGTGAATAGAGCACTGGCCCTGCAGTTGGGAGGACCTGAGTTCATATCTGGCCTCAGACACTAAATAATTAACTAGCTGTGTGATCTTGGGCTAGTCACCTAACCCCATTGCCTGGCAAAAAAAAAAGTCCACAGGTGCCTCTTTTCATCCATTTCCACTTCCTTACAATTAGTGCATATACCTTAATGTGGCATCTAAATGTTGTTGTAATTTATCAATAGTACTACTTGGTCCCAGATACTATTTAATAAAATACATTTAATAAAATGGCTGACCAGCTAGCAAGGCTAATCATTCTTTATCTGAATAACATCTATTCAGGAATAAATTCAAATGTTGTGAAGGCATCCTAGGAAAAACTAGAACAGTTTTCAAAACTTCTGAGCACTAATGATGAAGACAGAATGGTGCAAAGGGAAGAGAATTGAATTGGGACTGAGAGCTGAGTTCTAGATACCTAGTTGCTGCTATTCTAGCTATCTATGTGACCCTTGGCTAGGTCACTGCCCTTTCCTGGGCCTCTATTTCATCATTTGGAAAATGAGTAAAATAATACCAGCATTATTTTCCTTACAGGGCTATTGGAAGATCATAAATAAATTAGATAGATCCAATGCTCTGCAAAATTTAAAGTACTATATAATGATTAGTTTTATGATGGTGACGATTCTATAGTTCTATTAGGATTTTCAGGTAGCTCCAAAAGACATTGAAGAGAATATTGAATAGCTTAATATTGCACACATTTAACACTACCACTGATGCTTTAATCACTACAATATTTAAAACTACCTAAATCTGGTATTGTTGCCCACCATATGGCATAAATGGAGTGTTAATTACTGCAATAAATGAAAATAACTAGTGCTACTGATAATTTTCAACTATCCAGTTTTCACCAACATAGATTCCCTATCAAGGAGCATGTGAAAACTGGTAACAAATTGTAAAACTCAATCCAAGGGAGAAATCTGATAGATACCTGATGATAGAATCAAATGAAAAGCCTTCAGGAAAACAATTCTTTCTTGGCTTCTGGTACACCAAAAATCATTGTGTAGTCTATTATTTTTTTAAACACCATTCCTTTCACAACTGTGCTCCTGTACTAACTTTCTGAACCTCAACATAATACCTCAGTTGCAATCTTAACATGTCAAGGTGAGAAGATTCCAGGAAATCTCCCCCCTTTCTATTTTGACCAGAAACCATTAGAGACTTCCTCTCCTAGACAGATTTTTTTAACTATATAAAAGAGGCCATTCTTTGCCTCATTTCTTACCTAGCCTTAATCACTGAATTAACTTTGCCTCAGTCAAACTGAGACTAAAAGTCAAGGTACCCTGTACCCAGGGTCATTTCCAGTCATCCTGATCTATGTCTTGTCATGGACCCAAGATGACTCAGGAGGAGAAAATGAGGTTTTCAGACTTTGTACAACTCTCCCTCCCTTAAATTCAATTCACTTGCAAGCCATATCACCTCCTGAAGCCATGGTCCTCTTGGAAGGACAAACAATAATCCAGACCCCACCCATGTGGGAAATCATTGTGCTCTAATCAGATTTGACTAGATTGCAGGAAGTAACAAGTAAATGACATCATCAAAATTCAGGGCCAATCCCTGATTGTAATTTTCATTCTCTCATCATATGTTAACCAATCAGAGTTGATTGCCACCCTCAGGAACCCTCCTCCTCTTCCAAGGAGCACCTAAACCATGATTGTCTTTGGTCTAAAAGATGACTGGATGAGCACCTTTTTCTTAAAATGCTGGCATCATTTTTAAAAATTATTAAATTATTCAGGAAATATGTCTATCAAACTTTTTTAAATGCCACAATCTTAGGTATGCCATCCATAGTCACAATTAAAAAAAGTCACAATTTAGTGAGTCCCACAACCAGGCTTGGCAGTTCTCATATAAAGAAAGGAGAATACATAATTTAAAATATCCCCAAAGGACCAGTGGACAACTGTTTGGACAGTTTCCTACACAATCACAGATCCTAAGGCCTTCAATGCCTTCTGTTTTGTTTTATTTTGTTTATTTTGTTTTCTTTTAAGTAACTATTGAGCCTGAGGGAGAGAATGACTGGATTTCTCTTTTGCTTGCATATTGGAACAGCTCCCTGTTTTCTTAAGGCTGAAGGAAGAGTAAGCGGTAATCAATAGTGATATCTGCTTGAATCTCAGCTGCTTGATCAAGGTGCTTTTGAAACACATCACAGAGCCCGATTTTCTGTTATTTAGCGCCAGGAGTTATTACCTCAGCAGCAGTGCGGTGTCTAATTTATACCAAATTGTTAGCTGAAATCTATTAAAGTTTATTAGTGCTCTCTCAGAATACAGTAGCATCTCACTGGTTCTGCTCTTGTTTAAAATTGACCAGCTGGTTTAACTCTATTAGCTCTGAAGTTGAGATAAACTGGAGTCTGTGGGAGCCATCTACAGCATGGGGGGAAATTAATACAAATGAAGCTTCTGTGTATTTGGGGTGTTAGCAGTTACCAAATTGCTGCTGGGTTCATTTCTCTCAATGAATGCCTGACCCCGTTATCCCATTACCAACCTGATGGGGAACTGTCCTCACAATTACAGAAAGCCATTGTCAAGATGATGAAGTCTCTAGCAGACAAAGGTATTCCTGGTTCTTGGAGGGCTCTAGCCCATGACAACAAACTAGTGTGACTGATCTGCTGGAAGGGGAACCCAGTTTTTTTCAGGTCTTTTCTGATCTACGCCATCCCTCACTCACTACCCTGCCTCCCCACTCCAGTTGCTAAATGCCCTTTCCATAGAAATGATTTTGCATTTCCTTGGTATTTATTTTGCACTTTTACCTGCTTACATGTTGTTTGCTCCAGTAGAAAATAAGCTCTTTGAGGGCAGGGACAGTTTTGGTTGTGTCTATATTCCCATGTCTATATCACCTTTTATTCATTTAAGAAATATTTGTTGAATTCATCTGAATTATTGAATTCCTCAGGAAATTTTTTACTAGCTTTCCAATGAGACTCTGGATTAGAATCTCCATTGCCTTTAGGATAAACTATAAAGACCTCTGTTTGACATTTTCCAGATCATCTTTCAGTGTTTATTACAAATTACTTTCTTGCACTAATCAATGTATCCATGCATGCTGTTCTCCATACATAGTATCCCTTTTTCTTTCTGTTACTTTGCACAGTTATCTAGTGTGCCTGAAATTTTCTGACTGTTTCTCTCTGTCTCTCTCCTCTCTAGCTCTTCTCTCTCTCTGTCTCTCTCTGTCTCTCTCCCCTCTAGCTCTCTGTCTCCTCTCTTCTATCTCTCTCCTCTCTAGCTCTTTCTGTCTCCCTCTCTCTGCACTCTGTCTGGTTTTTTTTCTGTCTCTCCACCTCTACTTCTTGAATAGTTAGCTTCCTTTGAGCCTCAGTTTCTATTACCTTTTTCAAGAAGCCTTTCCTGCAGAGTAAAAGCAGGGATTGACCTGAGTCCCCTCCTCCTCTAAAAAATCCTCCACATACCTTCAAATAATTTTTCTAACCAAATTCTGGAGTGGCAGAACCCAGAAAAAGACTGAGTGAAACAATGTTTCAGCCTAAGACAACTTGGAAGCTCCTCAGGACAGGTCCTTTACAGTGGGTTCTGCTACACTAGAGCAAACTGGCTCCAACCATCCAGGAACAAGCTGCGGGGCACCTGGGTCCATGGCATCTATGGAAGTTTCCAGACCTCTCAGCCCAGGGATTGACAAGAGCAATTAGGAAGGTCAGTAGGAAAACTCTGCTGCACCAGAGTAAGTGTGGGTCTAGTATAACTGAGGCCTCAGCACAGATCCAGCCCTCAGAGATCAGGAGCAATCCTGGAAAGTTTATCTGGTTGGGAACCACACTGCAGTTGCTTCCAGAGTGCTCAGACCACAGACTGCAAGGGGGTTAGGGGAGATTGCAATGATCTCTTTGTTATCACTGAAACAAGACTCTGTTGTGATACCCTTACTTAGATACAGGTCTGTGGCCCTAATCTCAGGAAAAGGAGTAGAAGCATAACAGAGTTTACTGCCTGCAGCAGGGACCCTCCTCAGAGGTTCCAGGGCAGAAAGGAGAGCTTGTGATCATCATCCACAGACCAGAGAACAGATCAAGAAAGCAGTCAAAAACTCTCATATGACCTCGAAGGAACCGAGAAATTGTAGGTCCTTGGGGTTGGGGTGTAGGATCCCTGAAAACAGCTGTTAAAAAACCTCAAAAGCTTGAGACACTGTGTCTCTTCTCTGGAAGCAGAGTGCCAACTTAGTTTATTAGTACTATCTCAGAATACAGTAGCATATTGCTAGTTCTGCTCTTGTTTAAAATTGACCAGCTGGTTTAACTCTATTAGCTCTGAAGTTGAGACAAACTGGACTCTGGGCAGGGGGAATAAAGCAAACAACAGAAGAAAAAAAAAATCCAACCATAGACAATTACTTTGGTCCTATAGAGGATCAAAATATACACTCAAAACATAACAAAGTCAAAGTTTCTGAATCCAAAGCCTCCAAGAAAAATATAAATTTGTCTCAGGCTACTGAAGAGCTCAAAAAAAAATTTGAGGGGTGGCTAGGTGGCGCAGTAGATAAAGTACCAGTACTGGAGTCAGGAGTACCTGGGTTCAAATCTGGTCTCAGACACTTAATAATTACCTAGCTGTGTGGCCTTGGGCAAGCCACTTAACCCCGTCTGCCTTGCAAATAACCTAAAAATTTTTTTTGAAAATCAAGTAAGGGAGACAGTGAAAAAACTGGAAAGAGAAATGAGAACAATGTGGGAAAATCATGAAAACCAAGTCAGTAGCTTGGTAAATAAGATTTTAAAAAATCTTAAAGAAAATTACATTAAAAACCAGTTTGTATCAAATGGAAAAGGAATTCTAAAAGGCCAATGAGGAGAAGAATGCCTTAAAAAGCAGAATTGGCCAGATAGAAAAGGAGATACAAAAGATCTCTGATGAAAATAATCCTTAAAATGTAGAATGAAGCTAAGAGAAGCCGATGACTTTGTGAGAAATCAAGAAACAATAAAATAAAGCCCAAAGAATGAAAACTAGAATAAAATGTGAAATATCACAATGGAAAAAAGAATTGGCCTGGAAAACAAATCCAAAATAGATAACGTAAAAATTATTAAACCTGAAAGTTATGAACCAAAAGAGAGAGCTTAGACCTCATTTTTCAAGAAATTCTCCAGGAAAACTGCCCTGATATCCAAGAAGTACAAGGTAAAATAGAAATTGAAAGAATCTACTGGTCACTTCCTGAAAGAGATCCCAAAATGAAAACTGCCAGGCATATTATAGTCAAATTTCAGAACTTCCAAGTCAAAGAAAAAATATTACAAGCAGCCAGAAAGAAATAATTCAAATATTGTGAAGATACATCCAGGATAACACAAGATTTAGCAACTTCTACATTAAAGGTTCATAGGAGGGGCAGCTAGGTGGTGTAGTAGATAAAGCACCAGCCCTGGAGTCAAGAGTACCTGGGTTCACATCCAGTCTCAGACAATAATTACCTAGCTGTGTGGCCTTGGGCAAGCTACTTAACCCCATTTGCCTTGCAAAAACCTAAAAAAAAAAGGTTCATAGGTTCATAGGGCTTGGAATATGATATTTCAAAAGGCAAAAGTGCTTGGATTACAACCAAGTATCAACTATTCAGCAAAATCAAACATACTCTTTCAGGGGAAAAGATGGATATTCAATGAAATAGGGAACTTTCAAACTTTCCTGAAGAAATGACCAGAACTGGATCTTCAAGTATAGGACCTAGGTGAAGCATAGAGAGGGTGGATAGGAAAGGCAAATTATGAAGGACTTAATGATGTGGAACTGCTTATATTCCTGCATGGAAAGATGATACTGATAACTCATACAAACCTTCCTATTTATTAGGGCAATTAGAAGGAGCATATATAGACAAAGCACAGGAGGGAATTGAATTTGAAGTTATCCTACATTAAAAAGATGGAGTTAATGGGGATTAAAGGAATTTACTGGGAGAAGGGAAAGAGAGGTAGAATGGGATAAGTTTTTTCATATAAAAGAGGAAAGAAAAAGTTTTTTTAGTGGAGTGGAAGGGGGGGGATGTAAGAGGAAGTGAGTGAGCCTTACTCTCATCAGAAGTAGCTCAGAGAGGGAATAACATCCACATTCAATAAGGTATAGAAATCTATGTTATCCTAGAGAAAAATAGAAGAGGGGAGGGATAGGAGAAGGGAGGGGGGAGTATAGGTGATAGAAGAAAGGGAAGATCATGGGAGAGGGTAGTCAGATGTAATACACTTTTGAGGAGGGACAGGATGAAAGGAGAAAGAGAATAGAATAAATGGGAGTAGGGGGATTAGGATGGAGGGAGCTATCAGTTAATCCATTGGATCAACACAATCTATATTATGTGTTGTATTGTGAATTTCTAAAAGATAAATACTCAAAGTGACTTGGGGGGGGACACAGTTGGATCTGCTCAGGCAATAAAGTGTGAAATTCAAGTTAAGAAAAGAAGAAACCTCTTATTTCTCCCTCTCCCCCACTTTAGTCTTACTCTAAAACACTGTGTAATTTCTTTGTACAAAACCTGCTTTTATTCTTCTGTGAATTGTTGCCTCTTCCCAGTAAAATGTAAGCTCCCTGAGGATAGGAACTATCTCACTTTGTATTAATATCTAAGACAGCACAGTTCTTGATGCATAGCAGGCTCTGATACTACAAAGATAAAAATGCCATCCCTGCCCTTTTAGAGATTACAAATTATGATATATACACAGATAACCATAATGTTAGCTAAGTTAAGACAATTACAAGGTAAAGATACAAAGAACTCAAAAAAATTTATGAGGGAGAGAATAACAGCTAGAAGGATCAGAGAAACCAAACCTTGAGAACAGAAACCTTTTAATAGATTTGAAATGAAGAGAACATTGCAGCCGTAGGTGACAGACTACACAAATGAACAAAGGCAGAATATAACAGAGAGAGAGTTTGGAGAATAATAATTTCTTATCCTGACTGGAATAGAATTGCATAAAACTAGTTATGTTAACAAGAAATAGAAATAGCAATGTATAACTCAAATAAAATATGGAATGAAATAATTCCACAAAAGAAACTAAACAAAAATCAGTGTTAATTATGAGGAAAAGTATGACATAGTAAATAGAGAGCTGGACATGGAACCAGGAAGACTTGGATTTTTGGAGTCTTGCCTTTGATACATTTGGATCATAGGCAAGTCAAAAGCACTCAGGAATATGGACAACTCTCTAAGGATATAAATTTCAGGAAAAAAATACAACTGTATCCATATAGGTGATTTCTTCACTCTGGAGTTCTCTTATACCAATGAGCTCAAAAGTTTATTCTCTAACCTAAAAGTAATTACTCTGATTAATATAAAAATTTGCACTGATTTATGGCCTAGTATTGACTGTTGTCTTTATTTATCTTTCAACAAACTAAAACATTCCCAGGCTGGGTTAACTCATTAGTAAAATTAACTGAATAGGGTTTTTAAATAGGGTTTTTAAAAAATAATAATGCACATTTAATTGCATGATTCTCTCTAAAAATTAATATCTTAGTGAGAACAAAAAGGGTTTTGTATCATTAATAAATAAAATATTTTAAAAATTATTTTACATCATTTCTTTTTTAATATTTATTTTGTGTATATTTCATTATGGAAGATATTAGTACAGTAGAGTATGCATATAATTTATAAATAAGCAATAGTTTTACTGATAGAATTACACTGTCAAAATTGAATGGAGAACTCTGATCTAAGACAATGAGAGTTTACATGACTTGTTCATATATTTGCAACACAGCTAGCGTGATGAAGGAACCAGAATTTATTCTGAGGCTAGCTACCTCTCAATTGATTTTTGTACTGAGCTGAAATCTACCTGCCTCCTCACAGATTATATCACTATTTCTAGTACCCCCCCCTTCTAAGCAATGAGGATAAAAATGTATATTTCTAAATTCAAAATCTCTATTTCTTGGATTTCAAAGATTGATATGTCTCAAATAAATGGCAGAATAGAAAGAATGCCAGCTTTGTAGTCAAGAAGACCTATGTCTGAATTCTACTTTAATCGTGTGATCCTAGCAAGACACATAACCCTTTTCATCTTCAATATAAATGGGAAAGGATTAAATGAAAAAAAGCATAAAATGTTTTTCAAACCTTAAATCACTATGTAAATACTAGTTGTTCATGTTGTTATTATTTTTCTATCTCCAATGCATAGCTGGTTCCATTTCATGGTGTATCCTCATGGAAAGGAAAGAGGCTTGGGTAATTTTCTCTTCTCATAGGACATTTTGTATCTTGAAGAAGGTCCTTTCCATGGCATCCTGGGACAGGAGTGACTTCTCAGCAAAGGAAAGCTCCAGAAATACCTGGAGGGCTCCAAGGACTGCCAAAAATCATGCCAATTTAAAGCCTGTGACCCAGTCCACAGCACATACTGCTGTTCTTTGGCTCTGCCCTTTATCCTCACATCTAGGGAACATTTCTGGGTGGGGGTGGGGGGCACCTGAGCCCAGTCCAACCTGACTAGAGAGTTTGGGAAGAGATGTATTCCTTTGCCCTCCTCTCAGCATTATCTCAAGCTCCTGCAAAACGCAGGGGTTGTAGAAGGCAAATTAAATCTGCTCTGACATGTCTAAACTGCTCGTCCTATTGAACTTTGGAGTGAAGTCCTTACAATTGCAGAGATGAACTTGTCGTGTGCATTAACACAGCAACTAGCCACCTCAGTTCATCTTTGAGAGTTTTTCTCTTGCTTACCTTATTTTTTACCTACTATGGAGTCATATTTATACCCTCTTCATACCATACAATCCCAGACAATTGTCTGACTTAATGTAGGTGTATTTCGATTTTCCTAAATCCCCTCCATACAATATGTCCCATACCACAATAAGGTAATATTTGCTTAATTATACAAGCCATACATAATTATATTTTAATTTGCATGTTTAATCTTTCTTAATAATTTTTGTGTACAGGATGTGTATGTCCACCAAAACAGTGGCATCAAACTCAAATAGAATGGAAGCCAATAAATCATACATAAGAATCTTTATGAACTAGATATTCACTTAGAAAACTATTTATATATATATATATATATATATATATTTATATATTTCTTTTTTATTAATACATCTAAACATTAAGATCAGAAGTTACATTTTAATCCAGTTTTGTTCAGACTCAGGAGTACCCACTCCTGGGGCTGCAGAAATTGTGTTTGACACTTTGAGTCCAAAATATAGGTCTACACTCATGGTATTGATTGGAGTCACCTAGCCTCTCCTTCAAGATCCTAAGAATAGAGAACTCATCAACCCTCCAAGCAGCCTATTTTCTTTTTGAACAATCATCAATTTAAAAATAATTTGGCATCCTACCTAAAATTGCCTCTTGGGGGGGGGGCAAACAGAACAAGTTAAATGAATCTTCCATGTGTCAACCCTTTAATTATTTGAACATAGTTATTACTATGTCCCTTTTCCTTTCCCTTCCCCCAAACCCCTAAGTAAAATATGTCCAGACCTTTCAACAGATTCTTGTATGATATGGATTCAAGGCCCTTATCTATATTGCTTGCCTTCCTTCAGACATATTGGTATTCTTAAACCAAGACATTAAGAACTAAATGCATGACTTCAGATGATGTCTAACAAGGGATGAGGATTGTGACACTCTTGTCTTTCTCTTAGTAGAAGCTCTTCCTCTCTTAATGAAGTCTAAGATGACATCATTAGCATTTTTGGTTGCCATATCACAGTATTGACGCATACCAAGTTTGCAGTCCACTAAAGATCTAGATTATTTTCAGAACAACTTCTATGTAATCATGCTTGACTTATCTTGTACATGAAAATGTGCTTAAATGTAAGACTTTACATTTAACCATATTACTTGTAACTGTTGTAGTTCAGTCTTTCAGTCATATCTGATTCTTCATGACTCCATTCAGGATTTTCTTGGCCAAGATACTGGTGAAACCAAGAAAATGGTTTGCCATTTTCTTCTCCATCTCATTTTACAGCTGAGGAAACTGAGGCAGAGTTAAATTACTTGCTCAGTCACACCGCTAGTGTCTGAGGCTGGATTTGAACTCTGGTCTTCCTGACTCCAGGCCTGTCCTCTATCCACTGAACTACCTAGCTATCCTTTATTAAATTTAATCTTATTTCATTTGGCCTAGAACAGAATAATCCAGTGCTAGTAATCCTGTCCAAGCTGTGTGTTATCTTTAAGTTTGATAAGCATACCATTTATGCCTTTATCTAAGTCACTGAGGAAATTGTTAAACAGTATAGAGCCAAGCACAGATCCCTGAGGTACTCCACTAAAGACTTGCTTTGACATTGAACCATTTATAACCATTCTTTTAGTCTCATCATCCAACCTATTTTGAATTGATGTAATTTTATTCTCATCTAATGGATATCTTTTGATCTCCACAAAATGGTATCAGATACTATCAAAACACACTGCTAAAATTTTGCTGTTCAATCATGTCTGACTCTTAATGACTCCTTTTTGAGATTTTCTCAGCAAAGACACTAGAGTGATTTATTATTTCCTTCTTCACTTCATTTTCTAAATGAAGAAACTGAGACAAACAATGTTAATTTGGAATTCTCAAAACTATAGTGTAGGGAATGAGATCTGACTTCTAGTCCTTCTAATGGTCTTTTGCTGTTGTTCAGTCATCTCCATCTCTTCATGGTTCCATTTGGGGTTATCTCGGCAAAGATATTGGAATAGTTTGCCATTTCCTTCTCTAATTTATTTTACAGATAAGGAGACTGAGGTAAACAGGGCTAAGTTCCCCAGGGCCAAACATCTAGAAAGTGTCTGAGGTCAGATTTAAATTCAGGAAGGAATCTTTCTGATCCACTGTTTCATCTAGATGGCCTTGCTAAAGGATATCCTCAACAATTTCCTCATCTATTGATATTTTAATGCTGTAAAAAAAGAGGATCAGTAAGTCAGTACACAAGCATTTATTAATATGTCCCAAGTAATTGATAGGGGATTCAAATAGAATGCTGCACTCAAAGAACTTACATTCTAATGGAGGAAGACAATACATGATATGGAGTCGAAAATGGACTACAGAAAAAAAAGTTACCTAGTGAGATCAACCTAAATAGAATGGAAATGAGTCAGCAGTATAGTCTAAAGAAAGGTGATATGAGTTCAATCTGACATGAGTTGTACTTCATGATGACTTGCTGGCTGGTATTCACCTTTTCCTTTTCTTCATTTTTACTAAACATCTCTTCACTGATATCCCAAGATATAACTAGCCCTAGATCATTGATCAGCTAGCGGTAGCTATGTGGCACAGTGGATAGAGTGCCAGGTCTCAGTTATGAAGATTCAGTTCAAATCCAGTCTCAAACACTAGCCAAATGACCCTGGGCAAGTCACATAATCTTGTTTGCCTCATTCTCTTCATCTGTAAAATGAATTGGAGAAAGAAATGGCAAACCACTCCAGTATCCTGCCAAGATAACCCCAAATGGAGTCATGAAGAGATGGATATGACTGAACAATTACAAAAGACCATTGGTAAGACTAGAACTCAAATCTCATTCCTCTACACTATAGTTTTGAGACTTCCACATTTCAAACACAGAAACTTCAAATGAAAATAGATTACAAAATCATAGATCTCTGATGAAATAGACAATCTCTATTATTCATTTTCTGGTACAGTCTTTGAAATTGGAGGGAAACTACACAGCTATAGGTGAAGATGAATACAAATGGGGTAGACTATAAATGAACAACTGACTGCTATGCAACTACTATGGATAACACATGGGTGAGGAAACTTCCAATCTGGAGGTCAGATTAGTTTGGTATTACAAAGGCAACCATAGGTGGGACTCAAAATTCAATAAATCTAGAACATTTTTAGGGGTGAATTAATTCAATATTTGACCAAATATAGCCCTCAAATGATATTATAAAATCCAAAAGGCCCTCAGCAGAAAAAAAAAGGTTCCCTATCCCTGGTAAAGCATTATACTTGGTTCTCCTCTCATTTATTTCTATAGTGTTGAGAGCTATATATATTCTGAAATTATCTTCTCATTCATAATTCTGATCTGCAAAGAATTCTTGATCTAATTGTTGCAGATTATCCTTCTGGAGGGACATATTGTGATCCATTCATGCTTTCTTATCTTTTAGGATTTGTGTCGATGTCATTTGAAACATGTTCTGAAGAAGAGCAAACCAACACACTTAAGATTCCTCTCCTGCTTTCAAAGATTAGGGGAAGGTATTAGAATATCAATTTTTTTCTCTGGTCATACACTTTCTTATACCATCAACTCTTACATGGACCTATGATCATATTCATGTAGGGTGTCCTCAAGAAAATCTCAACTCATTCATGCCTTTGCATCTTATGCAATTAATATCTATAAACTTCCATAAATTCCTCTCAAACGTTCTATCCAATGCACTAGAGACCTTAATCTAGATCTACACACACTAAGATCATGCGGCACTACCCCCTCCCCACACACATACTCCCCTCAGGGGTATTGGGTGGTACAATGGAGCCAGCGCTGGGTCTGGAGACAGGAAGAACTGAATTCAAATACAGTCTTAAACACACAGTTTGTGACCCTGGGCAAGTCATTTAACCTCTCCCTTCCTTTTTCACTTCATCTGCAAAATGGGATAAATAAGATCACCTACCTCCCCCAGATGTTTAAAGGAGCAAATGAGAAAATATTTAAGTGCTTAGTACAATGCCTGGGTCATAATAGAAGTTCAGTAGATGCTTGTTCCCTTTCCCTGCTTCTTTCTCCTTGCTATTCCTTACCCACATCATATCCAATTTTCAGTAGCTTTCTTCAAGCCTCTACTAAAGTCTCAAACTCTGCAAGGATACTTTTCCACTCTTCTCTAATCTTAGTGTCCTTCCTCTGGAAGTATCCCCAATTTGATATACATACATACATACATACATATATATCTATAAGTTCACAGTCTAGTGGAAGAGACAATATGAAAATAGCTATATATGTGTTTTTACATACATATATATGTAAATGCTCATATATATAGGTTATATATCTAGAAGCTTACAGTTTAATGAGACAACATAGAAATAGTGCTATAAGTGTGTGCTTACACACATATATGCATATATACACGCAAATGCACATATATAAATATAAGTTATGTAGCTATAAACTTAGTCTAATGAAAATACTTATGTGTGTGTTCTTATACATACATATTTTATTTATATATGCACACACATACCTATAGGTTTTGTGTATATATATATATATATATATATATATATATATATATATATACAAATATAAGCTTACAGTCTAATGGAGGAGACAATATAGGAACAGTTATGTATATGTGCGCTTATACACATATGTTTATATATATGCATACATATATTCATCTAAACAGACAGAGACCGAGATAAAAACAGTTTTTTATATGTCTAATGCTAGAATATAGAAAATGCTTAATATACCTCAGATTATTGTCTGACCAGTACTGTTCTCTTTAGCTACATAGCAAGTACATTTCCTTTTCTGATCACACATTTCCTGGATAATATCTTTATTGATTTTAGGCTCATATCCTCAAAGACCCTGGGAGAAGGAGATAAATATTCTGATATAATTGGATTAATAATAACACTTACACATTGTTCATTTGCTCAGATGTAGCCTGGCATAATCATTCAAATCTTGGAGTTGGGAGACCTGTGTTCTAGTTTTGCCTGGCTTATTTCTTGCTAGTTATTCTATTTTACTATGATCAATTCATTTAAATGAACCTAAATTTCCCCACCTGTAAAATGGGGTTAATTAACCCTTTTTATGTTTACAAGGCTTTTAATAATGTAAGCACTTTGTAAACCTTAAAGCACTATAGAAATTTGAGTTAGCTATATTTTTGGATAGCTACAAACTCCTTTTCCATAAGCATTTCTAGTTCAGCTGTAGTATGATTTGAATTTCACAAAGAACAAAGATTCAATTATCAGGGGAGGGGGAGAAAGAGAAGATTCTCTAACATGTCTCCATTAATTTTTTCATACATTAAAGGCCTTTCACATATTTTTCCCAAATTCAACAAATATTTCTTAAGCATTTACCTCATATGGGATGCTATACTAGCTGATGAGGAAAACACAAAGATGAAAAACAACTCCCACAATCCTTGCCTTCAAGGAGCTTACTGTTTAATAACAGAGGTGGTATACTATGGACATCGATAAATAAAATACATGATAAGAATGCAATTATGACTTATCCATGATCAAGATGAAATATTCTAGAAAAAAAATCTCAAAATGGAATCATTGCTTTTGACAAAGAGACAATGAAGAAGTCTTCATGGAGATGCTATCATCTAAACTGAGTCTTGAAGATTGAGATTTTTTGTAAACAGAGGTGAGTGTGTTCCACAATTATGGGACTTCCTCAACAAATCCACAGAACCATGACAATGCAGAACAAGATCGGCAACCAACTTAAAGTTCAATTGGACAGGAACACAAAAGCCAAGTCATATGAAAACTCCATTAAGCCTCACTGCAACTCTGTGAAATAGGCGGGGAAGTATGACATTTTCATGTTACATATAAAACTCAGTGAGGCTAAGGAATTGTTCTGTGGTCACAAGATAAGTGACAGCCAAAGTTGAGACAATTACTCATTACACCCAATGCTATTGACCAAGATGCCTATCCAGTGCCTTCTCACCATGCATTACAGGCTAACTTGGCCAATCTATCATAAAATACTTAAAACAACTTGGATTCTCTGAGGAGCAGTAGTTTCCATACTTACTTCCAAGGCTAACCTTTCAGTGGAGGTTCAGAGTCAAAACTAGGAGAGAGCTATTTAGGAGCTGCTAATAGCATTGCAATCTTTCAGCAAGCTAGAAACCACAGAAGTTTGTGTCTAGTGAGCAAGAAAAAGTAGAAATAAATAGGAATATATGAGATTGTATTCTGGGGTGAGGTTTCTTTCCTATAGGACCTAGAGGTCCTGTGTCTTGTTTCCTTCATGAGCATTTTGATATGGAAGAAGCCCCTGGGAACATGAGGGCATTACAAGACAGCCCTAAGCATTTAAGAAGTAGCATAGGGAGGCTAGGTGGCACAGTGGATAAAGTACCAGCCCTGGAGTCAGGAGTACCTGGGTTCAAATCCAACCTCAGACACTTCATAATTACCTAGCTGTGTGGCCTTGGGCAAGCCACTTAACCCTGGTTGCCTTGCAAAAACCTTAAAAAAAAAGAAGTAGCATAAAATCAAGAAATGAGAGTTGAAAGTAACCTTGGAAACCAACCAATCCGACCAAGCATTTAGCACAGTCCTGGAATTCAGTAGGGATTTAATAAATGCTTACTGACCATCCACAGGAAGGTATTCCCTGTCATCTTAAGTTAGTGTGTTTCAACTTGCTTGTACAGGTACAAGCTCTTTGAGGATTTCCCAAACAACGGAGCAATCCTGAATGAAAGTTCATCCAAATGAAAACCACCTCCACCACTCCTTCTCAAGTATAAATGGATGATAAAGGAGAAAAGGTGTTGAATGATAAGTGACAAAGCAGCAAGGTGACATGGAGAGTTAGGGTCTTGAGAGTCTAATAAATACTTGACAAAGATTATTAAATCAATATTTATAAATTATCCATTCTTACCAAAAGGCAGAGGAAACCAGCAGAGCTATGGGAGACAAGAGCATCACCCAAAGCATCCCACATGAAACAGAAACAGAGAGAAAGGTGGCAGCTATAATAAACCCTGTGGTGAAAAGTCTGGGGCATCTATAACTCTCTCTTTATACACTTCAAATTGCTTTCTATATATATTTTCTCTTGTCATCATCACAGAAACCCAATAGAGTAAGGCAAGTTAGTTATACTTTTAAAAACAAATGAGGAAATTGAAGTCTACAGAAGTCTACTCATTTGCTCATAGTCCCCATCTCCTCCTCATAACTTTCTTCTACTTTTTGCTTTGGGGACAATAATCAACCTACCTTAAAATTCCTGGAAAGAATGTTTCAAACAAATGCTGGAAGACTTCATTTACCATTCCCTTTGACTTTCCAGAACATACAAAATATCCTCTCTCAGGATTATTATTGTTCAGTCATTTCAATCATGTCCAACCTTTGTGACCCCACTTGGGCTTTCCTTAGCAAGGATACTTTGCCATTTGCTTACCATTTCCTTCTCCAGTTCATTTTATTGACGTGGAAACCTAGGTTAAGTGACTTGCCCAGGATTACACATCTAGTAAAAATCATAGTCTGAATTTGAACTCAGTTCTTCCTGACTACAGACTTTGTGCTCTAGACCCTTCTTATAAACATTGTCTTCTTTTAGAAAATAAATTCTGTGAGTGAAGGGATTGTCTTATTTTTGGTCATTTTATCCCCAGTGTTAAGACAGTTCTTAACATATAGAAAAAGCTTTATAAATGTCATTTCTTTTTTGAGCCAGTCAGAGTTAAGTGATTTGCTGAGGGTCATACAGTGAGCAAGTGTCAAGTGACTGAGACTGAATTTGAACTCAGGTCTTCCTGACTCTAGGATCAGTGTACTATCCACTGTGTAACCTAGCAGTTCCTTATAAATGCTTTAGCAATTGTTTTCTTTATCAGACTAAAAGATCCTTGAGGATATAGATAGATGTCTCCTTAGCACCTAATAAAATGTCTTGAACCTAAAAGGAATTTAAAATATATATATATTTATATATATATATATATATATATATATATATATATATATATATATATATATATTGAATTGAATACAAAGAGGTCACATTGGGAAATTTTAATGAGGAAGCAGCCATCAGGATCATGAAAGCATTTCAAGAAGATCCTAGATAATCAAGAGGAAACATAACAACATAGAACAAGAGTTGAAAGGAGCCTTGGAAGCCAGCTTACAGCTGATGAAGAGTGCTTTTCACAGTATCATTTAACTTGTCCTTGAAGACTTCATGTGAAAAGGATCTCTCCTACCTCACTACCTCACTTTTTGACAGAAATCTTGATATTATTCCTATATGAGAAATAGTCTTTTTTCTTCTTCTCTCTAGCTTTCATTTATGCGGGCATTGTGATGATCCACTCTTCAAATCAGACTTCCAGAGACCATACTGCTGTGGAGCCAAACCATCTAACCAAGATGAGGCCATGCTTCTAACTTGCCACCAAGGATTTTCTTCCTATTCACTCCCAAATACCAGACTTCCCAGTCCTTGCCTCCATGGCTAAATTGCCTTTTTCTCAACTTGAAACTTGCCTCCACCAAACCAGTCCCTTGTTTTTTCCATTAGATCATAAGCTCCAGGAGAACAGAGACAGTTTTTCTTCTTTGCTACTTATCCCCAGTCCTTTGTACAATGTCTGACATAAAAAGTGCTTAATAAATGGTTCCTGCCTGCTTGTCCCTACACTATTTCCCTTTTCCCCTTCTTGTGGAAAAAAACAATCAAATCCACATCACTGTTACTTTCAGCAAGGATATAATGATCAACTGCCATATTATTTTTCTCCCTACCTTTGTGATTTCACAAAACTTTCTCTTCCCTTGGTCACCACTCATGTATACATGTCTTTCCAGATAGAATAAAAGCTCCATAAGGATAGAGATAGTCTTGCTTTTGCTTCTGTCTCTGTATCCTCAGTCTTAGCATAGTGACCAGGACATAGTAGACCTTAACACTTTCATTCAAGCAAGTCAACATCCTGTTCAAGCATCTGTGGCAAAACTGAGATGAGTGGCTAATTTAATGAGGGGACTGGCTGACTATAGCGAAACTACTGAATTGTAACTACTATTATGGCAACATAAATGTCCTCTGGAAAATCAAGATATTTAAGGAGGAAGAATGGATGTGACCAGTGCCAGTGGATTTCATTAGGTTTCTTGATCTTTGTACTTTCTGGCAGGTTGAATTATTCAGAGTATGACCTAAGTCAGTTCACTTCATTGGGCCTCAGTTTCCTCATCTATAAAATGAAGAGATAGACTAGATGTACTCTGGTGTCCTTTATAGTCTTAGATCTATGACATAATAGTCAAGTGTGACTATACCTGCATTACCTGATTTTTTTTGAGGACAGAATCTCCAGTGCTGCTGTTTCTCAATGTTTTCGTCCTAGTATATTAAGTGAAGCAAAGGCAGACAGAGGAGAGACAGACAGAAAAAGACAGATAAACAGAGAATATATGTCCCTCTCCTAGCAGCCTGATGTCTTATGACTGTTTGTTATTTTCCCCACATGGTAAACAATCAATATTTCTGTAAGAAGACAACCTTTCAGAGACAGCTTTGGTTGTTTTTTCTGAAATAGTTCTAATTTTGTCACTCTGACCACTATTATGACTCATCATCTCTATCGAAGACCAAAACATTGGGTAAGATCTGGGGCAAGTGTTTCTGAAAGCAAACTGCAAAGCCACAAAGAGACACTCCTTCAACCTTTTAAGTTTGCCAAGGGTCAAACCTTAGTAGCTACCATTTGACAATTGCCTAATTAGAATGAGCTCCTGAAAAAAAAAATAAAGTTGACTGGAGTGAGAGAAAATTGACCAATGGGAAAAATTAAGTGCTGGTATCGTCATAATTATCACATCTTTCCACCAGATTCCACAATGGCATGAATGAGCTACCCAAAAGTGAAATGAGCTACCTTAAGAAGCAATGGCTTGAGGCAGCTAAGTGGTGCAATGAAGTCCTGAGTTCAAATTCAGCCTCAGACACTTAATAATTGCCTAGTTGTGTGACCTTGGGCAAGTCACTTATCCCCATGGCCTTACTAATAAACAAACAAACAAATAAATGAATGAATGAATAAATAAATAAAAAGGAGCAATGGCTTCCCTTTAATTGAAGGTTTTCAAGCAAAGCAAACTGACCATTTGTCAGCAATAATGTGGAGAGAATTCTTTATCAAGTACAGATCAGATTAGATGATCTCTGGAGTTCATTCCAAATTGAGATTCTGAGGTTCTGTCTGGGTTGGGTTGCCAGCTCCATCATTTTCCATGTCCAAGTCACAGTGTATATTCTTGCCCTGTTGTCTTTTAGGCAAACATTAAATAATGCTAACCATGGAGACTAGCCAACCTGATGGATAATTTATCAGTGGCAAACCTGAGTGTTTTCAAGCAAAGTAAACTGCTTTGGCTTACCACACAGCTCCTGTCTTTTTCAAGCACTGTTAGTAAATAGCCTACCTTGGGATTAATATCAAGTATTCATTTTAACAACATTAATTTACTATGTGTGTGATCCTACTTTACATCACGCAACATGACTTATTCAAGGAGCTGGTCCTTTGGTGAATAGTGTTTATTCATTCTAATCACTGCACTTGCCTGAGATTTCTAGGTTAATGGGGCAGAGTTTGGAAAAGATTATGTTTGCAGGTTGTTTGCATGGATATCATTCATGAAGAAATCTGCATTCCAAACACCTTCTGAAAAATCTGTGTTCCCTTGGTCTCAGTGTGGCAAAGATTCACCAAATCTATGTGTTACTGAAATGACTTCAAGAAATTAGAAGTATTTGTTGCCTACACCCCCAAGTGAATGTAGTTTCTTTAGGAAAGGCACTGTTTCATTTTTAACACTATATTTCCAATGCCTTTAATAGTGCCAGAAACAGTAATTTTTTGTGTTTTTTTTTTGCAAGCCAATGGGTCAAGTGACTTGCCCAAGATCACATAGCTAGGTAATTATTAAGTGTTTGAATCTGGATTTGAACTCAGGTCCTCCTGACTCCAGGGACAGTGCTCCATCCACTCTGCCACCTAGCTGCACCCATAGTAGGCTTTTAATAAATGCTTGTCAGTTCATGAATTGGGCATCTCCAATGCAGTTGGGTACTTCAATGTATAGGGCCTTTAGGTAGGGAATACAAAATATTTGATTACTTATATATACATATCATGTGTTGTAGGTTTTAATGTATTTTCTCCACTATCATTTTGTGAGGTGGATATCTTTGGGTACTCCTTTTGGAACAAAGAATAATTCTCATTTAAAATAATGAAAGTGATAACCAGAGTTTTAAAAATCCCTCCTAGTGAAAAGTGACTTAAGATCATTTTCAATAATTAAAATCTTAAAAACCTTTACTTATGGCCTAAAACTTGTGAGTATATACAAACAAAAGACATCAGTCTAACAGCCAGAGTCTTGAGGTGATACATTATGTAAAGCCTTTTCTTTAGTTTTTTAAATCATTTCATTCATGATTTCATTTGGGGTTTTCATAGCAAAGATACTAGAGTGGCTTGCCATTTCTTTCTCCAGCTAATTTTACAGAGTATGCAACTGGACCAAACAGGGTCAAGTGACCTGCCTAGGGTCACACAACTAGTAAGTGTCTTGGATAGGATTTAAAATCAGGAAGTCTTCCTGACTTCTAACTCTAGGCCCTGCACTCTTTCCACTTACTACCTAGCTACTCCTTTTCCCCTTACTTTCCCTCTAACCTTGTGAAGAAGTTGATCCAAGAGTTCTTAAAATATGTAACAGCTCCATGGATACAACAAATGAAGCATAGTAAAGTCTGAAGACATGCCCTTCACCTCCTAGTGGCCATAGTTGAGCCAATTAACCTCTCAATCTCAGTTTCCTCACCTGTGAAATGGAGAAATAATTCCTACCTAAACCCATCTCATACAGTTGCTTTGAAGATGGATTCAGATAACTGAGAGATGCCTGCAAATTTTCACTTAATATATATAAAAAGGCATTATAGTAGTAGTAGCTCATATAATATTGAAATTTATATAGGTTATTTCATTTGATTTGATCTGTGAAGTATGGAAGGCAAGTATTATTATACTTCCTTTGCAGATAAGGTAATTGAGGATCAGGAAGTCAAAAGACCCTCAAAGAGTACACAGGTAGTTAACAGTTGATCATATGAGGGAATTGAATATATGTGAAAAATATAAATATATATATATATGTATGCATGTATGTATATAATAGTTATCATTTTTATAACACCTTAGGGTTTTCAAAATGCTCCATAAGAATTATCTCATTTGTCCCCCTCAAATCAAATTTGAGCAGTAGGTACCATTATTATCATTCCTACTTTACAGATGATGGAAGTAAGGCAGACAGAGATTAAATGACCAGTCATACATACATGTAGTCAGTATGTGAGACTAGACTTGAATCAAGACTTCCTAATGCCAAGTCTAGCTTTCTATCTATTGTGCCACTTAATTGCCATGGGTATACACATAAGAAAGCAAGGGATCAATGTAAATTCACAAAAACTATCTCTTATGTTCAAATTTAAGGTCTAATCTGTCCTTCAAGGTCTACACAGTGTATATTCTTGCCCTGTTGTGTTTTAGGCAAACATTAAATAATGCTAGCCATGGAGACTAGATATTCTTAACACACATTCATTCAATTACTTACCATCATAAAGAAGTATTAAGCATCCACTACCTTTGAACATTGTGTCTGGCTCCTTCTAAGGAGTTAAATAATGGAAGTTGTTTAAAGATAAAAATGCCCTTAAGGAGCTTACATTATATTATTGGGGGATTGGGAAGGACAGTATGTAATCATAGAATGGAGTAGATTTTGTTGTTGTCCCTGTTCAAGGTATATATATGATAATTTCCAAACAAAAGTCACTAATAACTATGGGATTCAGAAATGGTCAATATAAGAAGTGTAGCCCATGCTGGATTTTTAAAGAAGGATTCTAACAGAGACCTGGGATGGGAGATGAATTGTTTTAAGTGAAGAACAGTGATAAGGCCTTTTGCACTGGTTATAGAGTGTGGGTAAGGAAATCAGGGATCATAAGGTTGAAAAGGTGGATTGTGAAGGACTTTCAGTACCAAATGGAGTAGTTTATATTTGTTACTAGAGATGATAGGAGACCAATAAAGCTTTTTAAAGAGGGGATTATTATGGTCAGAACTGTGCTTTAGGAATGTTATTTTGAAAGCTATGAAGGATGAATTGAAAAAGAGAATTCTAAAGCAGAGAAACCTTTTGAGAAACTTTTATAATAGTGCATGAAAGAGGCAATGAGAGCTTGTTCTAGGGTAGTGGCCATGTAAGTGGAAAGAAGAACATAGAGGTGTGGGGTAGTGAGAGAAAAGAAAGAGCAAGACTTGGTAATGATGTGAGGCATGAAAGAGATTCTTCCACTTTCTTCTCTTAAACAAATGTCAGCAAAGTTATCCTTTGGGGCAGGAAATTAAGTAAATTAAGAGATATTAGCACTCAGAGTTGGAAAGGACCTTAGAGGTCATTTAATCAAAGTCTCTTGTTTAACTGACATGGAAACCCAAGCACCAGAGAAGGCAAGTTGCTTGCCCAATGTCATTCAGATAATAAACGTCAAAAACAATTTGAATGAGTCCTGACTCTATCTGTCCATCACAGACCAATGTAAAAAAAGCACTAACAATTATGAGGACCTGTGTTGAAATCCCATCCCCTGATGGTTATCAGGTGGCTTTTAACAAATCAGTTAACCTCTCTGTGCCTCAGTTTCCTCATCTGTGAGGCAATAAAGTATAGCTAGAAGATCTTTGAGGTTCTTTCCATCTCTAGATTTATGATCCTATAAGCCTATGTCAACTTTTCCTGGATGTTTAAAAACATTGCAGCTCTTACTTTTCCCTTCTTATCTAAATTTTTGAACCTGAAATGGAATGAAGTCCAACTAGTAACAGAACAACTTAGTAAACCATTGTTTTAACCAGAACTGTAGTCTGAAATGAGCTTTATAAATGAATGGTCTATAAAGCTACTGAAAACCTGATTTTGTTACAAAAGCATGATTGTAACAGATCTGTAGCTATTCCCAACCTTTTAACACTGTCTCTTGTGAGTCAAGAGATTTTTTGATCTCATAACAAAATGGGCTCCACAGCTTGTTTACCACCCTCCTGGGTAAATTCCTTGGCATTCACTCTTCCACCCCCACCTCCCCCCAACCTTCTCTTTTGTACTCACCCACCCCCGATTCCCATCTTCTCTAAATTGAAATGTTTTGAAAAAATGGCATAATGCATGTCAAAATCCTGTTGTTTTGGCCCTAAATCTCACATTTCTTGGCAGGAGATGTTTCTGTTTAATCCTAACGCTAATATTTAGAAAAGTGGCAGCAGATTTAAAACAGTCATTTGCATCTTGCCAGAGATCTATAGCATTCCAGGACCAGTCAATCAATTCAAGGCAATCATGATTTTTTTTAAAAAAGATAGAATGTTGTAAACTGCAGAATGTAACAGAAAACAATTTTATAATGAAGAACTGAGAAAAAGCCTTGATCGGTGGCAGAATGACTGAACTTTGAAATGAGGTATTTTCTGGACTGAGATCTTTTGTCTAAAAACACCTTGGAATGTGAGTTTTAAAAAGCTGTGGTGTCAGATCCTAGTGCCAGAATTCTGAATGAAGCTAAAACCCTAAATGTCAGGTTTCCTCCTGAAAAGCATCTTAATGGTTGATATCATAGAGCTAAACAAGGCATAACTGGCATGTGGTGAACCAGCCTTTGGCCCCCAGGCACTGATATCTAAGGGTGCATACTTCCTCTCTGATATAAATTTAATTATTCCTCATGGAACTGAGTTTCTTCCTTAGGGGACTAGTTCCAAGCCAAGGGAAGAGCTTCCTCCCTGAAAATTATTTCAGTGACCACATTTCACCTCAGCATCTTCCAATAGCCTGGGTAAAACCAAACCCAGACAGCCACCCCAAAGTCTGGTGGTTGTGGTAGCCATTTTCCTCTCCAGAGTCTGAGAAGTCAAGGACCAGACTTAGTGGGAAACAGATCAATGCATCTTTCATCACAAATATAGCCTATTCAGCTCACACTGTCCCCTGTGCCATCTTAATGCCCCCCACCTGAATTGTTCTTGCTCCACGTGAATAATGTCCTTGTTATTATCCCAAGAAGTAGAAATTAGTCCCAGATTTAACTCTTAGTTAAAGAATCTTACCAGAACCAATTCTATTTTCCAAACTTAGGTTAGAAAGAAGGCAGGTGAGGGTGATCTAAAGATTTGTGGGTAAGGATGGAGAGGGAAAGAAGCAAGACTCTTAAGAGAGAAGAAATGAAGGGAGAAATTAGAGCACATAGAGAGAGAGAGGCACTGTGTGCAATAGAAAGGGATTTGCAGGATTTGGAACAGAGGTCTAGGGTTCAAATTCTATCTAAGTTGGATACTTCAGATCAAAAGTTTATCATGTCGAGCCCCTTCATTTTTGCAAATAAATGAATGAGGAAACTGAGGAATGTTTTATGAGCTGCTGAAGATTATATAAGTATGAATCAAATTTCAACCATGATGCTGATTTCTTCTAATTCTATAGTCAGAGTTCTTGCTCCTATTTCCCCTACCTCACTCAGCCATGCTACTTAAACTTTGTGTATCTATTTCCTCCTGTCTTTACCTAATACACAACTAGGTATTGGATTAAGTGCTGAATCTGGAGTCAAGAAAACCTGAGTACAAATCTGACCTCAGGTGATTACTAACTAGATGAACTTAGGTAAAGTCATTTTATTTTTGCTTGCCTCAGTTTCATCATCTGTAAAATGGTGACAATAATAATAGCATTTACCTCCAAGGATTATTGTAAGGATAAAATAAAATAACATTTGTAAAGTTCTTGGCAACCTTAAAGTTCTACATAAATATCAGCTGTTATTTGTAACATAAAAGGATTTGAGAAAATTATTTCTAAGATCTCTCAGCTTTGAAGTAAGAAAAAAAAAAAGGATTAACCTCTAGAGGATATAAAAGATGGATTCTAAAGTCTACCTGCTAGAGGAGAAAAGATATCACTTTTAAAAACTGATCAAGCATTTAAGCTATCCAATTATCATCCAACCCTAGAACCCATATTTGTGGCAGAAGCACTCAATAAAGTGTTGGACTTGTAATCAAGAAGACCTGAGTTCAAATCTGGTACTTATGAGTTGTGTGATTCAGGGCAAGTCATTTAATTCTATTTGCCTCAGTTACCTCATCTGTAAAATGAGCTGGAGAAGAAAATGAGAAACCACTACAGTATCTTTGCCAAGAAAATCCCAAATAGGGTCAGAAAGAGTTGAACATGACTGAAATGACTGAACAACAACAACAAAGCTTGATTTGTTCTGTCTTGTCTCTACCTTGTAAATACACATTCTGTATTTCTGGATTAGGAATGACAAACAATTCCCAATAGGGATGAAACCAGTGATACTATTTTGGTTCAAAAAACAGCAGTCATATTAAAGCTTCATTAGAAATAGAAACAAGCCCGCTGCCAGCCACTTTGCTAAAGAAGTAAATGCAACATCTAGAAAATGAAGTGACTGTCACCAGCCAAATGAGACTCTGTGTACGTATTGTAGAGATGTCAGGAGACACATCCTGCCGTCATCAAAGCTTTAATTCACTTAAAGTAATTAAGTTCAACTCAGTGTTCATTTCAGTATATGGCATCGAATAGCAGTCAACAATCCTATGTTTTTTTCCTCTTTCTGTTAATGCCTGAGTTCCATTCCTGGGCTATTTGTGACTTTGCTGTGGAAGAAGCTTGAGAAGTAGGAGACACATGGTCCTTCTATGTATACAATGGCTCCAGTCTTAGAGAATGACCACACCCATGTCTCCTTCCCTGACGCCACTCCAATTCCTGACTACATACAGGCAAGAGACATCTCCCTCTCTACATTTTTTTTATAGACTCTTTGCCTAAACCTCTTCTTTGCATTTATCTCACCCAGAAAGGTTCTTATGCTGCAAAGAACTTCAGATATCAGAAGAGTTCAAACAAATCCTTACTTTGGAATTTGCTATATGTATGACCCAAAGAAAATAATTTTAATTGATGTT
The DNA here is from genome assembly GCF_037893015.1 of Macrotis lagotis. Lineage (NCBI taxonomy): Eukaryota > Metazoa > Chordata > Mammalia > Peramelemorphia > Peramelidae > Macrotis > Macrotis lagotis. The sequence continues at coordinate 304,518,886 of NC_133658.1, read as the reverse complement.
GACCCCAATATCTTCATCTGTAAAAATGAGAAGGTTTTGGAGGTGGCCTTTGAGGGCCCTCTAAACTCTAAATTTATGATTTTATAATCTTGGTATTATTATTTCTTATGAATTTGTCCATTAGATCGTAAGTTGCTTAAGAGCAGGATCTATGTTCTACCTACCTTTGTACATCCATGATGATGATGTTTATCCTTCATTCTCGAAGAAGACCATGGCATCAGGGAGGTGATGCCATGACAAGCACATGAATTGGATTTAGTAGTGGATGTTGTGCTAGGTCACCAGTCTCACTTTTTTCTTCAGAGTCATCTGGGTCCAGTGGCCAGATATAAATCAGGATGACTGGAAATGGCCATGGATGCAAGGCAATCAGGGTTAAGTGACTTGCCCAAGGTCACACAGCTAGTGAGAATCAAGTATCTGAGGCTAGATTTGAACTCCTGACTCCATGGTCAGTGCTCTATCCACTGTGCCACCTAGCTTCCCTATGTCCAAACTAAGTTTTGTGCCATATAATAATAATGTTAATAGTAATAATAACAATATAATAGATTATATCAGTCATTCAATTATTGATTGATACCATAATAATAATAACAAAAACAATAATAGCTAACATTGACATAATGCTTCCTCTATGCTAGGGAGTGAGGTGGCATAGTAGATAGAGTTCCAGACCTATAGTCAGGAAGACTCAACTTCTTGCATTCAAATCTGTGCAACCCTGGAACAAAATATTTTACCTTCTTTGCCTCTGTTTCCTCATCTGTAAAATGAATAGGGAAAAGAAAGGACAAACCACTCCAGGATCTCTGCCAAACAAATCCCAAATAGACTCACAAAAAGTTGCACATGATTGGAATGACTCAACAACAAGAAATGCACTGTGCTAAGCACTATATATTATTTAATTTGATATTCACAATAATTCTGGGAGGTAGGTTCTATTATTAGCCCCATTTTACAGTTAAAGCAAGTGAAGCAAACTGAGGATAAGAGACTTGCCCAAGGTCACACAGATACTAAGTATCTGAGACTGGATTAGAACTCAAGTTTTCCTAGGGGTAGGTCCAATGTTCTATCTGCTGTTCCACCTAGACACTGTTTTTGTTGTTCCAGACCTGTGGTTTCATCTGGGGAAAAAAATGTTTTCCAGAAGATGAATTCCTCTGCCCAAGCAGAGGTAAATTATCTGCAACTTATATTCTTAGAGAGCTACTTGAGGACCCTGAGAAGTGACCACGGATGTGACCAAAGTCATAGAGTCAGTAGGGGCAGAAGTGGGGCATGAACTCAACTTTCAAGGTCAGTTCTCTGTCCATTACCCTATCACACTGTCCCTTCTAAATAGCTATTAACTTTAAATAAATAAACAGAATCTAACTATAACAGCAGATTTTAAGTTACAAGAGATTTTATAGATAAATTATCTTATGTAATCTCATTCTACAATGAAGAAACTAACCAAATAAGTGACCTACCCAAAGTCACTCTGTGGTAGAACCAAGATTCAATCTTAAATCCTTACGACATATATGGCATCATAAGACACAGATTCAGTGCTGGGAGGAATTCTGGAAGCCATTTTAGTTCAACCCCTTTATTTTATACCTGAGAAAATTGAAGCTCTAAGAGACTAACAAAAGAATAATATCAAAATACAATGTTGGCATTTCTTGACTGAATTTCAAAGATTGAAAAACCTAGTAAGCAAGTTTCTAAGCATACCAAAATTCCTCTCAGATAGGTACAAGGTGTTTCTAATTTTTAATCCATTTTTTTATTTCAATTCATATTTCTGCCCCCCCCAAATGTGGAGTGACATTCACAGTTATCCCTTCTTAAATTCCCCCCACCAATCATCAATACATATGTTTAGAAATAGTCTTCCCAATTTCATAATCTCAGAAGTTCAAAACTTCTAAACTTAATCTCAACCCAAACTGTAATTTATTTCTGTCACTTTTAGAGGTTCTACTGGTAAAGGTAATGAGATGATTTAGGGTAAAAGTAACCTTAGAATCCAATCATCTCCAACCCCATCAGTTTACAGATTAGAAAACTGAACTCAGGGAAGTTGCTTACCTTGCCCAAAAGCAGGTAGTAAGTAGCAGAGGTAAAATTTGAACCCAGATCCTCTCTACTCCTATTAGGAATGAGTTCATTATAGTATTATGCTGGGGAGTCTGCTGCTTCCATCCATGCATCTAAGTTTTTAGTATTATATATCTATTATTCTACATATTTATTATGTATATGGGTGTATTATCTCTCCTGAAAGAGTAAGCTTTTTGACAACATATAGAGAAAAGACAAATGAATTAAATCATGGTGTGGCCAATGCCTGGTGACCCCTTTCTTGTCAAGTTCTTTCCAGAATCATGCTGCTTTCCCCCAAATTTAAATAACTGCTATAAATTTCCTTTTTTATAATAGTTATATAATTAATAGCAATAATTACTCCTTGATTTTATAGAGAGTTTTAAGGTTTGCAAAGAGCTTTACAAATGCTACCTTACTCATCTCTACGATAACCCTAAGAGTTGAGTATTATTATTATTATTGTTATCCCCATTTTACAAGTAACAAGTAACTTGCCCAGAGTCACATCGGTTTACATGTCTGAGGCTAGATTTGAAGCCTAGATTTTCCCTAAGACCTTGTCTAGCTCTGTGATTTCATTACCCAGACTTCTAGCTCAATACTGAGCTCTTGGACTAAACCCTTCCTCCTACCCCCACACCTTCCAAAGGGCCTTTGGTCCTGCCTAGCAACCACTAGCATAGATCATTGATCTCCCCTACTATTGCAGTGGTGATTAGTTAATCTACCTGCAAAAGAGACTCATGGGAGCAGATGTAAAAAGACCTTCAGATCCGGCTTCTAGAGAGCTTTAGAACAGAACTTCCTCCAGTTCTCTTCCTGAGTATAAAATAAAGAATTATAGCCTTTCTTGTCTCTCCTTTACTGGTTTCCAGAGTCAAGGTCAGGATATTCATGTGGGGGCAGACCTGGGACACCCAGAATGGCCAAGAAGAACCAGAAACTGTAAAGGACCCCAACCCCAATTTCTGAAAAGGCAGAATGTGATCAAAAAATCCAGTTAAATTCAAATAGTGTTTACTCAGTATATATTGTGGACCCAAACCTATATCCAGGGCATTTGAAGGAAGGGAAGCCAACTCATCTAAATACATTTGTGCCAGGAGAGAGATGTGCCACAATGACAGGGCCTTTGGGGAGAACATAAAGGAGAAAGGAGAAAGGAAAACAAGGATAATTTCTCCATATGGCTTAAGGAAAGAAAAACCCCATGAACTGGTGGGCACTGGACTCAGGACCAACAAGAAAGAGAAGTATATTGCCCGGCTCAGGGGCCAGACTATCTCCCCACCATAGGTGTAGCTTTGAGAATAAAAAAGAGAAGTATGTGCTGAAGTGTGATTCAGTATAGGAGACTGGAAAGCAGAGAAATCATTGTGAACTGGACCTGAGAGGATTGGAGTTGGAATTAAGCCACAAAGGTTGAACAGAACAAACCTAGGGAAGAAACAGAAAATGAAAAAAAGAAAGTTTCCAGGGGAAATTGGAAGTTTTCCAGAATATGAGACCGGGTGAGCTTTTTGATTTTTTTTTTTTTGAAATTGCTAAGGCCTAAAAGAAAGTCCAAAACTGAAGGAAGCAATGATAAAGTAGCAGCCTTCATAACTCAACAAACTAGGCATGCAAGGAAAGGACACAAGGACCTTGAATCATTGGATTTAGAGCCAGAAGGAACCTTTGAGAACATGTAGACCCAGTCACTCACTCATTTTATAAATGAGGAAACTGAGGCCCAAAGAAATTGAGTGATCAGCTCAATGTCACCCAGCCAGTTAGTAGAATCCAGGTCCTCTGATTCTAAAGACTACATGTCTTCTACTATCACACAAAACTAAGGAGCAAGTGAAAGAAAGAGATTCCAGTACATTGAACTTTTTTTGGTGACTCCTCAAGAGCCAGGAGAGCTGAGATGTTCAGAAATGAGTTTGCCAATTCTTCCTGAACTCAGACTATGCATCACTGTCAATAGCACTAATTTGAGCTTAATGCAAGTTTCCCCTTGTGACAATGCTGAGAGGAGGGGAGGTGCCAGCTGAGAAATTAGCTGATCACTAGCACTTAAGAGAGAAAATTCTGAGGGTATCTGTTGGAAGCCTATTAGTCTGGCTGTGTACCTGGCTCTCCTAACTTCAACATCAATGTCACTGGAATAAGAAGAATCCCAAAGGACTGGAATCCAAAGATCATTTCTTTCAGGTTAAAAAAAATCATTCGGCAATCCCCTTCCCCAATTGCCATCTCCTAGAACTAAGGCAGGAGTCCCATTTAGCTTAGAATCAAAAGATACAGTATATTCCAAAGATTCCATATTTGTATAGTGAGCCTTTTCTTCCAATCAGACAAGAGAAAATCACTACTCTAGAGGCAGAAGAGAACTTGAAGTTCACCTAGTTCAATATCCACAATTTATAGAGGTGGAAACTGAGTCTCTGTAATGTTCAGTGAATTGTCCAAGATCATGCAAATAGCAAACATCAGACATAGGATTTGAACACAGTTTCTCTGAGTCCAGAGGTTCTCGGGGATTGGCCATTGTCCTATTCTTACCAACACAGATAGTCAGGCTATCCACCTGTAGATCCTTGACACCTGGGTCCTTTGACCTCCACCATAATGGATCACATTAAACTTAGAGCTTATAAATGGCATAACTCAAATTGGTTGGACAATTCCCATCCCACCTGTCATCAACATTGTTAATGATGATGTTCATCCTTCATAATTGAAGAGGACCATGCTGTCATATACGTGATGTCACCAAACTGATCATATGTGTGTGTATGTGTGTATGTATATATATATATATATATGTATATATATATACATATATATATATAAAGAGAGAAACTATTGAAACATGGGCCAAACCCATCATCTGCAGAACACATTTTGTTTGTTTGTGTGCGTTTGTGTGTGTGTGTGTGTGTCTGTTGTGGTTTTTTCCAAGCCTATTACATTATGTTAAATACCCTAAGGGCTCAGTATAAAACATGACTGGAATGAATAAAGGGGGGAGGGTTCTTTTCTATCTCATTAGATGGTCTGAGTTTTGAAATCTGTTCTAAAAAGTGTTGTAAAGTGTGCAGTGTTGTAGATTAATGCACTGAATACATTTCTACAGTTCTTGATGTGTTTCATAAAAGGTCCATTTCAAAAGTGTGCTGTATTATAGGTGAACACTCGCAGTAAATAATCTTGTTACAGAAACCTAAGCAATTTTTACAAGGCGTATTTCTGGCTGACTGAACAATTTATTCTCCAGATGTCACATTGTATTTTTCCAATATAAAATGAAACAGCTATTTTTTTTCCTTTTAAGGCCGACTGCACGACTTTGTCTGAGCCTAGAACAAAGAGCCCCTCCTTGAAGAGATTAATTTGATGTTAAAAGCCTATTACTTCAAAATTAACACTACACCTGGTGAGACTGGGCAAGGGCCATCTTTTAATTTCATTCAGAGAAATGACACTAGCCTTCTAGGCAAGTTCTTTCCCCAGGTTACCCACTTGGCCAGGACTTCTTAACCTTTTCTTGTATCCTGCACTCCTGTGGCAGTCTGTTGAAGCCTGTGCTCTTCTTCTCAGAATACTATTTTCAACATATTCTGTAAAATACATAGGATTCTAAGGAAATATTCTAAGGAATATTCTGTTGAAATACAGTCATCAAAATATTTTTTTGTTTTGTTTTAGGTTTTTGCAAGGCAAATGGGGTTAAGTGGCTTGCCCAAGGCCACACGGCTAGGTAATTATTAAGTGTGTGAGACTGGATTTGAACCCAGGTACTCCTGACTCCAAGGCCGGTGCTTTATCCACTGCGCCACCTAGCTGCTCCAAAAATACTTTTTTAAATAAGGCCACAGGCAGTAGGTTAAGAACCCTTGCATTAAAGAAACTCCTACTGAGCCTGTTGCATTAACATAAATTGAAAAATGTGGAAAAAAGAGGAAGATGTGAATAGATAAAAGGGAAGAGGAGGAATAAATTGGAAAAGTAAAACAAAATAAAATGCAGGGTGGAAGGAGAGAATGAAGAAAGGAAAATGAAGAGGAAAAATAGTATAAAAAATAAAAATAGAAGGCTTGTTTTAAAATTATATATATATTCTATAGAATTCTATATTCCTACAGAATTGATATTAATTATTAGTCCTGAAGATTTGGAGTATATTATATGGCATCATGTAAGAAGAACCTAGTTCTATCTCTAGCACCATCATTATAAACTACAAAAAGAAAGCAAGGAGTGGTTTAATATCCAGCTGAAGATGAAGTGACCTATAATGTCAGCAATGGAAACTAATCTCCAAATTAATTCACAAAGATATATTATCAGATTCATTCCCTGCATGAGTAGAGAGTTCCCTAGGCATATAATTCCTAGAGAGAAAAGAAATGGTATTGATAGAAGATGTGGGGGGAGAGGGGGGAGAGAGGGAGAGAGGAAGAGGTGGGGAGAGAGAGAGAGAGAGAGAGAGAGAGAGAGAGAGAGAGAGAGAGAGAGAGAGAAAATCAATAAATGGTAGATGGCTAGTGCCACTGCTGATGTGACTTCTTACTGGAAGTCATTCGCTTTAAAATAAAAAGAAATTTTAATTAAAAAAATTTTTAAGTCTGTGAAGTTATCTTGAGATGATATGAAGATCTGTTTTGCTTAACTGTTTTTTTTTGGTGGGGCAGAGAGAGAGATAATATTGATAAGCGAGATAGGTCATTTAAGAACAGAAATATTTAATAAAGCTTTATTTCAAAATTATCAAAAGAAAGAAATTAGGAAAGGAAAGAAGTCTGGCTTTGAACAATTTTGAGTGTTAATAAATAAAGTTCATTACATGAAAATCCAGACTAAACAAAAGAATTCTGGTATGATCAAATGTAGAGTTAGAAGACAGGCTGGAAATCAGCTGGTTCAACCCTATATTTTAGAGTTTAGTAAACTGAAGCCCAAGATGGAAGAAGTATCACAAAAGTCACAAGTGTCACAAGTGCCCAATGTCACAAAGGTAATAATATAATACTTATCTTTGACTACAAATTCACTCTTCTTCAAGAATACAGAAGGATTTTTTTTTACTTTACAAATCAATTTTCCCAAGTAGTTTTCTTTGAACAGTGAACTCTCCCATTGCATTTAAAATGTTCTTATTATAAATTATCAGGACAATACAATCTACTCCATTAAATGATATGCATCCATATTGAAAACACACCATTGGGATTGGAAGAAAAAAATCTTTACATCTGTGATAAAGATCTGATACCAGTAATATGAAACAAACTTTAGTATATGATCATTCTCTGATAGATATGAAGTTTGTAAAATAAAAATGTAAACAATTAACAATATGAAAGATTGCTTCAAATACCTAGAAATGTACATCAAAACAACTCTAAATTTTTACTTCACAAATGGAAAACTGGCAAAAGTGACAAAAGATGAAACTAAGGCTAGAATTGCTGTGGAAAGATGGGCTCACTGCTAGTGATCAATGAATTGTTGGAAAACATTTGAGACCTGTGCCAAGAAACTATTATATACCTAGTATTTGATCCAGAGACATGAGTGTGAAACATATATTCTAAGCAGTCAAAGACAGAAAGAAGATCCTGCGTATACCATAGGATCATAACTTCAGATTAGAAAGGACCATTTGAGGCAAAATCTAACCCTCTCATTTTACAAATGAGGAAATAGTTTTAGCAATAACTTAAATGACTTGGCTGGTTGGGGTTAGACAGCTAGTCTACAAAAACAATTTAAAATCAAGTCTTCCTGATTCCAACATATATATATATATATATATATATATATATATATATATATATATGTATATATACATATATATGTATATATATACATATATATATATGAATGAACATTTTTGTGGTAACAAAAAAAGGGGGGGAAGCAAAGTGGTGCAGTGAATAGAGTATAGAAACTGGAGTTAGAAAGACTCATTTGCCTGAGTTTAAGTCTGTTCCCAGCTGGGTGACTTTGAGCAAGTCACTTAACCCTATTTACAGTTTCCTCAGCTGTCAAAATGAGCTGGGAGAAAGAAATGGCAACCCATTTCAATATCTTTGCCAAGAAAACCCCAAAGGGGGTCATGAAGAATCAGACATGACTTAAAAAAACAACTGAAAAAGAACTGGAAGTAAAAATTCCCACCAATGAAAGAAGGGCTAAATAAATTATGAAATATACATGTCATGGAAATATCACTATGCCTTAAGAAATGATAACTTTAAAGAATTGAAAGAAGCATGAGAAGACTTCAGTGAAATGATGAAGAACAAAGTAAATAGAACCAGGAAAATAAACTACACAATGATTACAGCGATATAAGTGGAAAGAACTAAGCAAAAGCAAGTCATCTGTATGATTTCTTAATGCCCTTAAATTCTAAAATTCAGTGATTCTTAATGTCTAGTCATCATATTCATCTATTCACATTTATTCTCTTAATGTATATTTTGCACATTCTTACCAAAGATTTGTCTCCCCCATTAGAATATAAACTCCTTGAGAGTATGGATTTTTTTTTCATTCTATGCATATGTATCCCCTAGTCCCTAGTAAATTGTCTCACACATTTATGGATTTGACAAATGCCTGTTCATTGACTAATCAATCATATCTTCCACCTCTCATTTCCTAAAAATATATAAAGCACTTAAATGTAACAAGTCATGAAATTAGTCAGGAACAAATTTATTCAAAGAGATTTCTCTTGTTTTTTCAGTCTTAGTATTTCAGTCCCTTGTCCCAAAAAGAAGGGGAATGTAAATGAGGGGGTTGTACTAGGTGACCCATGAGATCATCATAACTTTAAATTTATGATTCTATGATCTTACATCATGCTGGGAAAATATTTACCTCTCACCATGAACTGTCATTTTCTCTATGAAGAAATAAACACCTTATGCCAAAGCCATGATACATAAGTAATGGAACTAAATTTAAAAAATATATATTCACAACTTACATTTTTATATATAATTAAGACATAGACTCTTAAAGGTAATTTGCTAGAGGTCTAAACATCCTTTAAAAGTTGATACCATCAACATCAACATATCATTTTTGGAACTACTCTGGAAATCTCTTCAGAGTTTACAATGTGAAATATCATTTGAATATCATTTGTGATAACAGAATTTCATGTTTTGATAATGCCTTTGATAGTTGAAAATCATTAAAAAAAAACTATTCAATAACAAATGTGTGAATAAAGAACAAGATCAAGCTAGGAAATTCTCACTTTGAGGCAAATAAGGTGTGACTGAAGTTTCATTTTGTTTTACCATATTGGTGATTTCTAGCACAAGGGTTCCCACATTGGAACTTCTTCAGCCCATGCAAATTAATGCTTTCTTAACATTTAGTCTGAGAGATGGGGGCCCTAAGAGGTCAAGTGACTTGCCTAAGGTTACACCCAGAATGCAGTAGAGAAAGAACTTGAAGGCAAGATTTCACTCTCAAACCAACTTTGCATCCACTATACCATACTACCTAGAAATTAATTAGACTACTATTCAAATTAGGGTAGCTAAGTGGATCAATGAATAGAGCATCCACTGTACCTGGTGTCAGGAAGATTCCTCTTCTTGGGTTCAAATCTGACTTCAGAAACTTACCTATTGTCAAGTCCTGGGCAAGTTATTTAACCTTGTTTTCCTCAGTTTTCTCATCTATAAAATGAACTGGAGAAGAACATGTCTTTGACAAGAAAACCCAAATGATGTCATGAAAAGTCAGACATGATTGAAAAATGACAGAAGCAAAATATTCACATTATTTACTCTGAGAAATTATATCACTGGACCGGAAGATGACTACCTTACAAAATAACATTCCTTTGGATTTCCAAGTTCTGTTGTGTTTGTTTTTTAAAAAAACATTTATATGAAATGTCATTATTTGTAGCCATTGAGTATGAAGATGACAATACTGATTCACCATTTATAGAATGTAACTTTAAGATCAATCTTTTAGTTGTGAGCATAAATTACACTGAGCCCTACTCTATCTAGCAAAACTTATCTACATGATGTCTAACTAGAAGGTGGAATCCTCTGAAAAACCATGTTGAACTACTGAATGATACATCGAATCCTATGGCCTTGGTCAATTAACACAATGCTCTAACCCACTGAACTAACTAATCGTAGACACCCCTAGCACTGAGTTGGTTCCATGGGTAAGCTGCCTTATGTTTAGCTAGGCTCTAGCTTTGTCAGAGCCCCCTTGACATCGTTATTTAGGGCAGTGTAGGCACACCCTGTGCTGCCTATTTCTCTGTTCTTGGGTCATCTGCACCATTTTTTTTTTTTTGGTCTTTCAGACCATTTAGTCAATGCCATTAATCAAAATCCTATAGCAGAAAATGCATGCATAAGTCCAACACACTTATTGCCATGGCAACAATTCAGGCTCTTGTTCATATGTCAAGCTCTATCAGTGGAGATAAATTCTATTGTTTTCACAGTGACAGTTCTCTCTATGTTGGACTTAATCCATGGAAAAATATAGCCTTTCTCCTTATTTAAGAGAGAGCAAGAAAGAGAGTGAGAGAAAGAGAGAGCTCACAGTTGTCCTCCTAGTGCATTCAGGTCCCTAACTAAATTATTTTTAAGTGAAGGAAGCCACACATTTATTTATGGAATTATCACAGTGGCCAAATTGTAAGTGATGTCCCGGTCATTCAGATGCCAAATTTGGGAATCTGGATTGCTATAAGGAAAAAAGTCTTATTGAACAAAACTGAGAAGTCTCCCTGTAATGCCACGGTTTCTGTTGCTTCAGCACGTAGCATTCGCCAGCGGCTGGGGCACACTGGATTCAGTCTGATGCCTCAGCAAACACAATTTGTAAATAGAAATGGGCTTTTTCAAAATGAAAAGTTCTCCCTGATGAATAGTAGCCCCCACCCAGAGAATGGAGGGCACTTCATCTATTTTATGGAGATCAGAAAAGGATCTTTTCTGTATATTACTAATAGAAATGGTCCCTCACAAGAAAGAATAAGTTAAAAAAAGAGATGAATACATATTTAAGGAAGGGGCCTGGACCTGTGATTTGATCGATAAAATTCTTGGAGAAAGCACTCCCTCCACCATGCATGTTGGAAACAGTATATATTTATTGGGAATGAATACATTATTTTCAGTCAACAAATATTTATTAATTATCTACTATGTGCTTAAGCACAAAGAAAGACAAAAGACAGTCCCTACTCTCAGGGAGCTCAGAGTCTAATGAGGGAAACAATGTATAAACAACTATGTACAAATAAGATATGTTTGGGATAAATTAAAGATAAGTAAGAGAAGAAAAGCACCAGGAGAAAAGGAAAGTCTTCTTGCAGAAGGTGGAACTTTAGCTAGGTCTTGAAGGAAGCCAAGGAAACCAGAGGCAGAGCAAAAAGGAAGAAGACAATTCCAGGCACAGAGAATAGACTTTTATATGAAATCAAGCATTTCTGGAGTTCCCCTTCTCATTCTAATCTTTGTCTCAATAAAAATTATCTGAGCACCCAAAATAGGGCCAGAACCTGCCAAGATCTAAGAAGACAGCATAGAGAAGTTGCCTTTAGAATAAGTGGTCCTAATTTTGAATCTTTGCTACTTGGGAAATTCTCTAGGGTTATGTCTTTAATTATAAAAATAAAGGGTTAGGATTAAACTTTGTGATCCAAAGTCCTTTCCAAAGATAAATCTATGATTCTATGAGAATTATAAAAGAAGAAATGATCTCTGTCTAGTTGTGGGGAAACAAGTATGACACAGATTTGGAATGATCCTAGAACAACTTGATATAGAATATAATTAAATTTTTTTTTTTGCAGTATAGGCAGCAAGTACTATAACTTAATGAATAAAGAAACTACGTGACCTGAAGTGGTCAGGAAAGGTGGAGTGAGGAATTTTTTAGCTGGGCCTAGAAAATGGGCAGATAGTCATGTTTTTAGGTAGCAACATCCCCAGAATATGAGAGGAGGATAGGAGCAACCATGCCATA